>NC_138292.1:70870000-70877500 GCF_965601325.2 Salmo salar
CAATGCCTGATGTTTCCAGTTGCATTGTAATTGACATACTTTTCAAGCATAAACGAACCTACACAATAGTGAGAGAGGGATATATATATATATATATATAATATATATATATATTTTAACCTAGCAAGTTTACATCTGCATCATGACCATTTAGTATATTTTATTTGATTTGATTCTCTGTTAAGAGGCTCGACAACAACAAGACAACTGTTTCCCTCCCCATTCACCTCAGCAAACTTCAGAAACGGGCGCTGCGTGTAGCCTAATCATTTTGGGGAACTTGATTTTCGCTTCCTGATTGCACACGTCCCGCTCTGTCGCCTGTTTGCGCCTACTAATCGCGTTCGTTCCGCTCCGTGAAACCGCGGTGCGAGTCTGTAGCAGATTTTCACTTCAGGTTTCTGTTAATCGAAGGAGGGTTGAAGTGAGGTGCGACTGCACTGTGTTCTGATAAATCTATCAGAAAGTTTCATTCTTCAATCGGCCCGGTCTCCATCAACATGTCGTCGCTGCCCAAGCAACTACGAGACGAGAGGTGAGTTATGAGGCCAGTGGTGACAGCGGTTGTTGAAGGCAGCACAGGACTATTATGGAATGTTAACTTCTGCATCCAGCACTGTTGTTATTGTGTATTTATGTAACCCTTATTTTACCAGTTAAATTGACTGAGGTGAGAAGAGGAGGGGGGATGAATGAGCCAATTGGAAACTGGGGATGATTAGGTGGCTGTGATGGGATGAGGGCCAGATTGGGCATTTAGCCAGTAACTAGGCAGTAGAATAGTAACAGCGAAGATATGTCCCCTTTTATCTGTGGTAGTAGCCTGTTCTTCTAAAGTCTGTTCTGCGCGTTTCCAATCTTTCTACAATAGTCATCTGTCACGAGTGTGAATTTGAAACTAAACTAAATTCCATAACAGTCACCAGAGTGGCTCGTTTTGCAACATTCCCCCTACATAAATGCGTGTGTGTACGCTATGGCGCGTGTTTCCTCGCATCACAGGTGCTATGTGTGTGTGAGCGAGAGTTCTCGGTGCCACGAAGCCCTGCAATTGAATCTCCACCAAACCTGTCTGATATGTTGCGGAAGTTATATAACCCCCAGGGTTCAATCCCAATCCATGGTTGACTATATTAGTGACGCCATACAGCACGTCTTGAAGCTGAACGTCACCTAAGCGTTTGTTTACGTCTGAGTTCACCTCTTCCTTCTCTCCTCCTTCCTTCTCTCGCTCAGTGATTTTGACCAGCTTCCGCACGACATTCCCATCAGTGCCACCATCGCAGACATTGAGGAGAAAAAGGGCTTCATCTACTATTACGTAAGTATGTCTCTGTATGCGTGGTTAACAGGACACTGACCACATAACACACTAGTGAGAATGGTGAGAACGTTTTAAACGCTAAAAATGGTGTGAAAAGCATCTCAAAAGCTCATGTAAGAATTCTCTCTCCCGTCTTCCTCCCTCCCTCCCTCCCTCCCTCCCACTCTCCTCCTCTGCTCCGCCCTCTCTCTCTCCCCCCTCCTCCTCCCCCACCCTCTCTCCCGGCAGCGTTTTGTGATGGAGGTCAGGACCAGAGGTGGTAGTAAGTACCTGATCTACCGGAGGTACAGCCAGTTCTTCAACCTGCACAGTGAGCTGGAGCTGAAGTATTCACCTGGAGACCAGGACATATCTGGACCTAACACCTGCAGGCTGCCCACCCTGCCTGGTGAGAGGTGGCTGGGGGGTGGAGGGGAGGGGTGGTGTGTGTGTGTGTGCACGTTATATGCGCTTTTGCACATATACATAGTATGTGTATGCCGTTGGGTGTGTCCTTGTACATGAATGTTCGGTATGCGTTACATAAAAATATAATTCACCCTGTCATAGTACCCTTCTCTCCTGGAGGTAAGAATACCTGGCCTTGTGTAAAACACACCATATCAGATAGACCAGGACTCCTATTCCCTCTCTGTATTAACACCATATCAGATAGACCAGGACTCCTATTCCCTCTCTGTATTAACACCATATCAGATAGACCAGGACTCCTATTCCCTCTCTGTATTAACACCATATCAGATAGACCAGGACTCCTATTCCCTCTCTGTATTAACACCATATCAGATAGACCAGGACTCCTATTCCCTCTCTGTATTAACACCATATCAGATAGACCAGGACTCCTATTCCCTCTCTGTATTAACACCATATCAGATAGACCAGGACTCCTATTCCCTCTCTGTATTAACACCATATCAGATAGACCAGGACTCCTATTCCCTCTCTGTATTAACACCATATCAGATAGACCAGGACTCCTATTCCCTCTCTGTATTACTGGATATTATGAAGACGTCAGTCAGTCCAAACACTTTTACTTTATTCAGCATTTACACACACACACACACACACACACACACACACACACACACACACACACACACACACACACACACACACACACACACACACCTGCAGGACAACTAGGCCCAACTGAAGGTCACCTAGAACTTCTAGCTGAATATAATGAAGAACATTTAGAACACTCCCCTGAAGTTCTTCTGTGCTCCAATTGTAACGTTCTACATTAGATTCAGCCTTGGCTATTTCCCTCTGCTGCTAAAACTCATTTAGAGGGAGAGAAAGAGAGGGGAGGGGAGGAGGGAGGGATGGAGAGAGGGAGAGAGATGGAAAGAGGACAGAGAGAGAGAGAGTGGGGGGGAGATGGAAAGAAGACAGATTGAGAGAGAGAGCGAGGGGGGGTAGAGGGAGGGAAAGAAGACAGATTGAGGGAGGGAGGGAGGGAGGGAGGGAAAACTAAAACTAATTTAGCCCCATCTAATGACTGTGATCATCTCTATCTTCCCACCATCTCTTTCCCTCTGGCTCCATCTCGCTCTGTCTCTCTCCATCTCTTTCCCTCTGGCTCCATCTCGCTCTGACTCTCTCCATCTCTTTCCCTCTGGCTCCAACTCGCTCTGTCTCTCTCCATCTCTCGCCCTCTGGCTCCAACTCGCTCTGTCTCTCTCCATCTCTCGCCCTCTGGCTCCATCTCGCTCTGACTCTCTCCATCTCTTTCCCTCTGGCTCCATCTCGCTCTGACTCTCTCCATCTCTTTCCCTCTGGCTCCAACTCGCTCTGTCTCTCTCCATCTCTCGCCCTCTGGCTCCAACTCGCTCTGTCTCTCTCCATCTCTCGCCCTCTGGCTCCATCTCGCTCTCACTCTCTCCATCTCTTTCCCTCTGGCTCCATCTCGCTCTGACTCTCTCCATCTCTTTCCCTCTGGCTCCAACTCGCTCTGTCTCTCTCCATCTCTCGCCCTCTGGCTCCATCTCGCTCTGTCTCTCTCCATCTCTTTCCCTCTGGCTCCAACTCGCTCTGTCTCTCTCCATCTCTCGCCCTCTGGCTCCATCTCGCTCTGTCTCTCTCCATCTCTCGCCCTCTGGCTCCATCTCGCTCTGTCTCTCTCCATCTCTCTCCGTCTATCTCTGTCTCTCTCCGTCTCTTTCCCTCTGACTCCATCTCTCTCTGTCTCTCTCCTCCCTCCATCTCTCTCCATCTCTTTCCCTCTGGCTCCATCTCTTTCTGTCTCTCTCCCTCCCTCCATCACTCATTCTCTGGTTCCATCTCTCTTTTCTTTTCATTTGAATGGAGATAGAGAGAACTGATGATTAGTTCCATGATCATCATTAAGCCAATGTCTACATTTAAAAGCCGGCCGTTCGGGAGCTTAAACGGCACGTGGCCAAGTGTGTGTGTGTGTGTGTGTGTGTGAGAGTGAGAGTGAGAGAGAGAGAGAGAGAGAGAGAAAGTTCACTGACAGTCCTCTACTGTAACTCTCTCTCTGGACTTTAGAGTCTTCATCTCCATTATGTTACTGTGAGAGTACAGAACAGAACATTGGGAGAGAGAGAGGGGGGGTGGGGGGTGAAGGAAAGAGGGAAGGGTGGAGAGGAGAGGAGAGAGAGAAAAAGTTAGTGAGTGATGGATGGAGGGAAACATAGATGGATGGGAGAGAGATCAAGAGAAGGAAAGAGGGGAGAGAGAGAGAGAGAGCACAAGAGAATCCTTGTTTTCTAGTGTACACCTGCAGAGAGACACTAATTATTCTGTAAAACAGGTATTCACTCTTGGCAGAAATCCAACTGTTTGGCCACAGACAGAAAGATAGAGAGAAAAGAGATGAGAGACAGACATATAGAGAAGGAGAGAGACAGACATATAGAGAAGGAGAGAGACAGAGCGAGATGGAGCCAGAGGGCGAGAGATGGAGAGAGACAGAGCGAGTTGGAGCCAGAGGGAAAGAGATGGAGAGAGTCAGAGCGAGATGGAGCCAGAGGGAAAGAGATGGAGAGAGACAGAGCGAGATGGAGCCAGAGGGAAAGAGATGGAGAGAGACAGAGCGAGATGGAGCCAGAGGGCGAGAGATGGAGAGAGTCAGAGCGAGTTGGAGCCAGAGGGAAAGAGATGGAGAGAGACAGAGCGAGATGGAGCCAGAGGGAAAGAGATGGTGGGAAGATAGAGATGATCACAGTCATTAGATGGGGCTAAATTAGTTTTAGTTTTCCCTCCCTCCCTCCCTCCCTCCCTCCCTCCCTCCCTCCCTCCCTCCCTCCCTCCCTCCCCTCAATCTGTCTTCTTTCCCTCCCTCTACCCCCCCTCGCTCTCTCTCTCAATCTGTCTTCTTTCCATCTCCCCCCCACTCTCTCTCTCTCTGTCCTCTTTCCATCTCTCTCCCTCTCTCCATCCCTCCCTCCTCCCCTCCCCTCTCTTTCTCTCCCTCTAAATGAGTTTTAGCAGCAGAGGGAAATAGCCAAGGCTGAATCTAATGTAGAACGTTACAATTGGAGCACAGAAGAACTTCAGGGGAGTGTTCTAAATGTTCTTCATTATATTCAGCTAGAAGTTCTAGGTGACCTTCAGTTGGGCCTAGTTGTCCTGCAGGTGTGTGTGTGTGTGTGTGTGTGTGTGTGTGTGTGTGTGTGTGTGTGTGTGTGTGTGTGTGTGTGTGTGTGTGTGTGTGTGTGTGTGTGTGTGTGTGTGTGTGTGTGTGTGTGTGTGTGTGTGTGTGTGTGTGTGTGTGTGTGTGTGTGTGTGTGTGTGTGTGTGTGTGTGTGTGTGTGTGTGTGCTTTGACTATCTCAGATAGCCGTTGGTTGGACAGTCATTCAACTACAGTCTTTGTTTATTTGTATTGTACTGTCAGGCTGTGTCCCAATGGCACCCTATTTACTGGCACCCTATTTCCCTATGTAGTGCACTTCTTTAGACCAGGGCACATAGTGGCTATATGGGGAATAGGGTGTCATATGGAACACACGCTACAGATGTTGACTCTTAATTTGAGCCAGTTTACTACAGCAGGAAAATAATCCTGCAGCAACAAGAAATGTAAGTTATAATTGTGGATTATGATTCATGGACATTTTTGTAGGGGTTGATACATTTTTCATTAGGGAAAATCAAGTGTGACATATTAAAGTGAAAATTACAAACTTTAGAGGCCTTTTTAAACCTCGAATACACTACAAGTTTTCATTCCCTGCTGTGCATGAAAATTCTCAGCGACAAAAGAGTGATCAAATGAAGATCCTACATCTGTAGCCTGTGGGATGTTTCATTAACATATCATCAACTCTGATGAGAAATGCAATTATAATGTCATTATGTTGTTGATATTTATGCAACCAACCCAAAGGCAATACTGTCAACCTTGAAATGAGTTATTTCAGATTGATCGAATTTCCAGAAAGGAAGAGTTTTAGTTATTGGTTGGTCTTGTTGGAGGGGAAAAACGTTGAAAGGTTATCCATGGTGTGTGTCTTTGTGTCTCTAGGTAAAGTGTTCATTGGCAATAAGAAGGAGATTGCAGAGAATAGAATTCCAGAACTCAACACTTATATGAAGGTAAGCCATACGGAAAATATACACAGAGTGAAAACTATGATCCCTTATTGATGTCACCTGTTAAATCCACTTCAGTGTAGATGAAGGGGAGGAGACAGGTTATAGATGGATTTTTAAGCCTTGAGACAATTGAGACATGGATTGTGTATGTTTCTCATTCAGAGCGATTATGGGCAAGACAAAAGATTGAAGTACCTTTGAACGGGGTACAGTATTATGAGCCAGGCACACTGGTTTGTGTCAAGAACTGCAACGCTGCTGGTTTTTTTACGCTCAACAGTTTCCCGTGTGTATAAAGAATGGTCCACCACCCAAAGGACATCCAGCCAACTTGACATAACTGTGGGAAGCGTTGGAGTCAACATGGACCAGCATCCCTGTGGAACGTTTTGACACCTTGTAGAGTCCATGCCTACCTGGGTTCTATTGGATGATGCCATCAGGATGTTTTTCTACCAGACTGAGACAGACAGTCAGTACCAACCACGAGCCCTGCGTCGCCTCCGACCCCCTACACGTAGAGTGTAAGCTATCATTTAGTTTTACTGCTCTAATTATGTTGGTAACCAGTTTATAACAGCAGTAAGGCACCTCAGGGGGTTTGTAGTATATGGCCAATATACCACGGCTAAGGGCTGTATCCAGGTACTCCGTGTTGCGTCATGCTAAGAACAGCCCTTAGCCGTGGTATATTGGCCATATACCACGTCCTCATGGTCCTTATTGCTTAAATATAATACCACAGTAATACTGTTTCAACGTATCACTACTGCTGCTGCCTACTTCCTGTAACTCTGGGACTCTGTAGCAGTCAGCTACTACTCCCCAAAAACAACTTGCTCCCTCCATACTTCTTTTGTACTGTTGACTCATTCAGAGTTCACTGCACCACAGTCTCACATGAATAGAACTCTTACTTCTTCCACTTTCTGGGCACCACCCATTACTGAGACTGCTTGACCTCTGAACCTCCTTCACTTAGTCCTGTAACAGAGAGTTGTAGGCCACTGTAGTTTCCTCTAATGTTCACTTCTCTGACGTGTTGCTCTCTCTTGTCATGGGGTGAGTCCCAAATGGCACCCTATTCCCTATATAGTGCACTACTTTTGACCAGGGCCCATAGTGCACTATGTAGGGAATAGGGTGCTGTTTGGATGCTGTCAGAGTTCCCCGTTAGGAGATGTGGTAACTAAGGACTTGTTATGTGCTAATTAGGGACTCTCTCAACAGGAAGTGATGTAAACTAGGACTCTCTCTATTTCCTCTCTGGACTCTGACCTCACTCACCGCAGGGTTTTTCACATTTTCTAAACGGTCATCTCTGACAGTACGATGAAATGTTAAAACTCCCTTTCTATTTCTCGCTCTCCCCCCCCCCCTCTCTCTCTAGGAAGACAGTCAAAACCAACCAGACAGATGTCTTCTCCTCCCCCAGAGCTGAGGTAGACCTACAGTTCTGTAAAACTGTTGCTTTGGTTACGGTCTTCACGCTTACCCACACAACCAAAACCCTGTCAGGATAACGCAACATGTTACCATAACAACCACATAAACAAGCAACCATGTAACATTGTGATCAATGACAGTTAGCATGTTGTTTGAAGTAAC
>NC_138292.1:70882500-70885000 GCF_965601325.2 Salmo salar
CCCTAGAGCCATGACTCTATAGTTAGACCACTAGGTCTACTCTGACACTATCCCCCTGGTTCCTTAACCCTAGAGCCATGACTCTATAGTTAGACCACTAGGTCTACTCTGACACTATCCCCCTGGCTCCTTAACCCTAGAGCCATGACTCTATAGTTAGACCACTAGGTCTACTCTGACACTATCCCCCTGGCTCCTTAACCCTAGAGCCATGACTCTATAGTTAGACCACTAGGTCTACTCTGACACTATCCCCCTGGTTCCTTAACCCTAGAGCCATGACTCTATAGTTAGACCACTAGGTCTACTCTGACACTATCCCCCTGGTTCCTTAACCCTAGAGCCATGACTCTATAGTTAGACCACTAGGTCTACTCTGACACTATCCCCCTGGTTCCTTAACCCTAGAGCCATGACTCTATAGTTAGACCACTAGGTCTACTCTGACACTATCCCCCTGGCTCCTTAACCCTAGAGCCATGACTCTATAGTTAGACCACTAGGTCTACTCTGACACTATCCCCCTGGCTGAGGAATGGTGGGTGTGTGTGGGGGGGTTGGTTGAGGGATGGTGTGTGTGTGTGTGTGGGGGGTCTTTTTGACGTGTGATAGGTATGGACTTGGATGAACCAGGTGTGTGTGTGCTGTGCCCGTATGCCTTATCATCATCATTCTCATCAAAGTAAAACCCACACACACTCAGACTGTGAAACTCACACCATCACACACTCACGTTTTGTGATCTTCTCTGCTAAATATAGATCCCCAATCACACACACTCTACAGTCAGCTCCTGTGTTAATGTTAATACCAGATAATATCATCTCTGTAATTCATCTGTGTGTGGTACACTGTTCCACACTGATTTACACAGAGATTGATGAAGAGATAATGGAGGGAGAGGGGGGGGAAGGGTTGAGAGAGATGGAGAGAGAGAGGGGGAAAGGGGTGAGAGATGGAGAGAGAGAGGACGGGGTGAGAGAGGTAGAGAGAGAGAGGGGGAAGAGGTGAGACAGAAAAAGGGAGCGGAAAAGATTGAATGTGATTTATAAAGAGTAGGGATATCAAATCAAGTTTTATTTGTCACATACAGATGGTTAGCAGATGTTAATGCGAGTGTAGCGAAATGCTTGTGCTTCTAGTTCCGACAATGCAGTAATATCTAACGAGTAATCTAACCTAACAATTTCACAACAATTACAAGTGTAAAGGAATGAATAAGAATATGTACATAAAGATATATGAATGAGCAATGGGCGAACGGCATAGGCAAGATGTAATAGATGGTATAGAGTACAGTATATATATATATATATATATATATATATATATATATATGAGATGAGTAATGTAGGGTATGTAAACATTATATAAAGTGGCATTGTTTAAAGTGGCTAGTGATACATTTATTACATCATTTTTTTCCATTATCAAAGTGGCTAGAGTTGAGTCAGTATGTTGACAGCAGCCACTCAATGTTAGTGATGTCCGTTTAACAGTCTGATGGCCTTGAGATAGAAGCTGTTTTTCAGTCTCTCGGTCCCAGCTTTGATGCACCTGTACTGACCTCGCCTTCTGGATGATAGCGGGGTCAACAGGCAGTGGCTCAGGTGGTTGTTGTCCTTGATGATCTTTTTGGCCTTCCTGTGACATCGGGTGGTGTAGGTGTCCTGGAGGGCATGTAGTTTGTCCCCGGTGATGCGTTGTGCAGACCTCACTACCCTCTGGAGAGCCTTACGGTTATGTTGCCGTACCAGGCGGTGATACAGCCCGACAGGATGCTCTCGATTGTGCATCTGTAAAAGTGTTTTTGGTGACAAGCCGAATTTCTTCAGCCTCCCGAGGTTGAAGAGGTGCTGCTGCGCCTTCTTCACCACGCTGTCTGTGTGGGTGGACCATTTCAGTTTGTCCGTGATGTGTACGCAGAGGAACTTAATTTTCCACCCTCTCCACTACGGTCCCGTCGGTGTGGATAGGGGGGATGCTCCCTCTGCTGTTTCTTGAAGTCCACGATCATCTCCTTTGTTTTGTTGACGTTGAGTGTGAGGTTATTTTCCTGACACCACACTCTGAGGGCCCTCACTTCCTCCCTGTTTGCCGTCTCGTCGTTGTTGGTAATCAAGCCTACCATTGTAGTGTCGTCTGAAAACTTGATGATTGCGTTGGAGGCGTGCATGGCCACGCAGTCATAGGTGAACAGGGAGTACAGGAGAGGGCTGAGAACGTACCCTTGTGGGGCCCCAGTGTTGAGGATCAGCAGGGTGGAGATGTTGTTATCTACCCTCACCACCTGGGGACGGCCCATCAGGAAGTCCAGGACCCAGTTGCACAGGGTCGGGTCGAGACCCAGGATCTCGAGCTTAATGACGAGTTTGGAGGGTACTATGGTGTTAAATGCTGAGCTGTAGTCGATGAACAGCATTCTTACATAGGTATTCCTCTTGTCCAGATGGGTCAGGGCAGTGTGCAGTGTGATTGCGATTGTGTCGTCTGTGGACCT
>NC_138292.1:70890000-70947500 GCF_965601325.2 Salmo salar
CTGATTGCTCTCTCTCTCTCTCTCTCTCTCTCTCTCACTTCATTATCAGATAAGTAAAATAAGTCTCTCTTACCTGTTCGGTTTCTCAGTCTTCTCTCTCTGTCTGTCTCTCTCTTTCTCTCCCTTTCTCTCGGTTGATCCTGGTCCGCTGCCTGCTGCCGGCGTGTTTGTGTTCTCCTCCGTGTGTGTGTGTGTGGTTCCCAGGTGGTCTTCGACTTCAGTGGGAGCGGACGACTGGAGCTGAGTATGAAAGCTGGAGAGGTGATCTTCCTTCTGAGGAGAGTTAACACAGACTGGCTGGAGGTGAGCTGCAGGCGAGAGGAGGAGGAAGAGAGGGAGGGATGGATGGAGGAGGAGAGGGAGGGATGGAGGAGAGAGGGAGGAATGGATGGATGGAGGAGGAGGAAGAGGAGAGGGAGGGATGAAGGAGAGGGAGGGAGGGAGGAGGAGGGAGGGATGGAGGAGGAGGAGATGAGTGAATAGAGGGGAGGGATGAGGAGGAACGGTGGGAGGAGGATGGGAGGAGAGGGAGAGGTGGAGTGAGGAGAAGGGATCGAGGGAGATGGAGGGTCACTAGGAGGGAGGGAGAGAAGAGAATGAGCGAGAAAGAGGGTGGAGAGAGAGAGGGGGAGGGTGGCAAGAGTGAGAGAGACTAGAGAATGAATGAGAAAGAGGGTAGATAGAGAAAGGTAATGGAGAGAGAGCAAGATAGTGGGAGGGAGAGCTGAGAGAGAGCAAGGACAGAGACAGGGAAGAGGAGAGACAGGGAAGAGGAGAGACAGGGAAGAGGAGAGACAGGGAAGAGGAGAGACAGGGGAGAGAGAGAGAGAGCGAGAGGTGGAAGAGGAGAGAGAGAGAGAGAGAGAGAGAGAGAGAGAGAGAGAGATATGAGTAAAGTGAAGAAAAGGATGGAGAGAGGGGTCAGGAGGGGTCAAGCATTACTCAAAATGCCACACACACACGGGCCATCTCTGTATGTGTGTCTTGAGTACTTCTGAGATATTAGTCAGGTCATGATAATGAGCCTATGTAAAACTGCTTTTATACACACACTTTACAGCTCTCTCTTCATTAATCCACCTCTCTCTCTCTCTCTCTCTCTCTCTCTCTCTCTCTCTCTCTCTCTCTCTCTCTCTCTCTCTTTCCCTCCCTTACTGACTCACTCACTCACTCACTCACTCACTCACTCACTCACTCACTCACTCTGTCTCTCTCTTTCCCTCACTCACTCACACTCACTCTCTCTCTTTCCCTCCCTCACTCACTCTCTCTCTCTCTTTCCCTCCCTCACTCCCTCTCTCTCTTTCCCTCCCTCCCTCCCTCCCTCTCTCTCTTTCCCTCACTCCCTCACTCACTCACTCACTCACTCACTCACTCACTCACTCACTCACTCACTCACTCACTCACTCACTCACTCACTCACTCACTCACTCACTCACTCACTTCCTCTCTCTCTCAGGGCACGGTGCGCGATCGGACAGGTATCTTCCCAGAATCCTTTGTGAAGATCATTAAGCCCCTCCCAGAGAGTGACTCTGATGGTGAGAGCGGTGGCGCTTCAGGTAAAGGGGCGGGGTCTTACAGCTGCCTGCGCTGCTACCTGCTCACACCCCAGGGCGTCGACACCAGGTGTGTGCTGTGTGTGTGTGTGTGTGTGTGTGTGTGTGTGTGTGTGTGTGTGTGTGTGTGTGTGTGTGTGTGTGTGTGTGTGTGTGTGTGTGTGTGTGTGTGTGTGTGTGTGTGTGTGTGTGTGTGCGTTCGCGTGCTCGTGTGTGTGCTCGTGTGTGAACGCATACGTACATGTTATAAAAGTGTTTTAAATGTACTAAAAGTAACTGAAAGTTCCTGTGTAATCCCATAAAGGTCCCATAATAACGAATGTATGTATCCCTGTTAATAATGTATTGGTGTGACTGTATGTATCCCAGTTAATAATGTATTGGTGTGACTGTATGTATCCCAGTTAATAATGTATTGGTGTGACTGTATGTATCCCAGTTAATAATGTATTGGAGTGACTGTATGTATCCCAGTTAATAATGTATTGGAGTGACTGTATGTATCCCAGTTAATAATGTATTGGTGTGACTGTATGTATCCCAGTTAATAATGTATTGGTGTGACTGTATGTATCCCAGTTAATAATGTATTGGTGTGACTGTATGTATCCCAGTTGATAATGTATTGGTGTGACTGTATGTATCGCAGTTAATAATGTATTGGTGTGACTGTATGTATCCCAGTTAATAATGTATTGGTGTGACTGTATGTATCCCAGTTAATAATGTATTGGAGTGACTGTTTGTATCCCAGTTAATAATGTATTGGTGTGACTGTATGTATCCCAGTTAATAATGTATTGGTGTGACTGTATGTATCCCAGTTAATTATGTATTGGTGTGACTGTATGTATCCCAGTTAATTATGTATTGGTGTGACTGTATGTATCCCAGTTAATAATGTATTGGTGCGACTGTATATGGCAGGGATGTGTGTGTTGAAGAAGATATCACCACCCAGCCATCATACAAAGAACTACTGGCACGCATGAGGTAAGATACCAGACACATCCCACTGCTGAATCAACAGACTCTCCACTCTTCACTACATACAGTGAGGGAAAAAAGTATTTGATCCCCTGCCGATTTTGTACGTTTGCCCACTGACAAAGAAATGATCAGTCTATAATTTTAATGGTAGGTTTATATGAACAGTGAGAGACAGAATAACAACAACAAAAAATCCTGAAAAAACGCATGTCAAAAATGTTATAAAATGATTTGCATTTTAATGAGGGAAATAAGTATTTTACCCCTCTGCAAAACATGACTTAGTACTTGGTGGCAAAACCCTTGTTGGCAATCACAGAGGTCAGACGTTTCTTGTAGTTGGCCACCAGGTTTGCACACATCTCAGGAGGGATTTTGTCCCACTCCTCTTTGCAGATCTTCTCCAAGTCATTAAGGTTTCAAGGCTGACGTTTGGCAACTCGAACCTTCAGCTCCCTCCACAGATTTTCTATGGGATTAAGGTCTGGAGACTGGCTAGGCCACTCCAGGACCTTAATGTGCTTCTTCTTGAGCCACTCCTTTGTTGCCTTGGCCATGTGTTTTGGGTCATTGTCATGCTGGAATACCCATCCACGACCCATTTTCAATGCCCTGGCTGAGGGAAGGAGGTTCTCACCCAAGATTTGACGGTACATGGCCCCGTCCATCGTCCCTTTGATGCGGTGAAGTTGTCCTGTCCCCTTAGCAGAAAAACACCCCCAAAGCATAATGTTTCCACCTCCATGTTTGACAGTGGGATGGTGTTCTTGGGGTCAGAGGCAGCATTCCTCCTCCTCCGAACACGGCGAGTTGAGTTGATGCCAAAGAGCTCCATTTTGGTCTCATCTGACCACAACACTTTCACCCAGTTGTCCTCTGAATCATTCAGATGTTCATTGGCAAACTTCAGACGGGCATGTATATGTGCTTTCTTGAGCAGGGGGACCTTGCGGGCGCTGCAGGATTTCAGTCCTTCACGGCGTAGTGTGTTACCAATTGTTTTCTTGGTGACTATGGTCCCAGCTGCCTTGAGATCATTGACAAGATCCTCCTGTGTAGTTCTGGGCTGATTCCTCACCGTTCTCATGATCATTGCAACTCCACGAGGTGAGATCTTGCATGGAACCCCAAGCCGAGGGAGATTGACAGTTCTTTTGTGTTTCTTCCATTTGCGAATAATCGCACCAATTGTTGTCACCTCACCAAGCTGCATGGCGATGGTCTTGTAGCCCATTCCAGCTTTGTGTAGGTCTACAATCTTGTCCCTGACATCCTTGGAGAGCTCTTTGGTCTTGGCCATGGTGGAGAGTTTGGAATCTGATTGATTGCTTCTGTGGACAGGTGTCTTTTATACAGGTAACAAACTGAGATTAGGAGCACTCCCTTCAAGAGTGTTTTCCTAATCTCAGCTCGTTACCTGTATAAAAGACACCTAGGAGCCAGAAATCTTTCTGATTGAGGGGGTCAAATACTTATTTCCCTCATTAAAATGCAAATCAATTTATAACATTTTTGACATGCGTTTTTCTGGATTTTTTGTTCTTCTGTCTCTCACCGTTCAAATAAGCCTACCATTAAAATTATAGACTGATCATTTCTTTGTCAGTGGGCAAACGTACAAAATCAGCAGGGGATCAAATAATTTTTTCCCTCACTGTATCTGTTACTCAGCTGATTCTACTCTTCACTACATATCTGTTACTCAGCTGATTCTACTCTTCACTACATATCTGTTACTCAGCTGATATTCTCCTCTTCACTACATATCTGTTACTCAGCTAATATTCTACTCTTCACTACATATCTGTTACTCAGCTAATATTCTCCTCTTCACTACATATCTGTTACTCAGATGATATTCTCCTCTTCACTACATACAGTTGAAGTGGGAAGTTTACATACACTTAGGTTGGAGTCATTAAAACTCGTTTTTCAACCACTCCACAAATTTCTTGTAAACAAACTATAGTGTTGGCAAGTCGGTTAGGACATCTACTTTGTTCATAACACAAGTAATTTTTCCAACAATTGTTTACAGACTGTAACGACTGCCATGAGAGAGAGTGGACCAAAACTCAGCGGAGTTAGTGTTCATCTTATTTAATTCTTAAACGGAACACTATACAATTACAAAACAAGAAACTGACAGCCAAACAGTCCTGTCAGGTGAAACACAATGACAGAAACAATTACCCACAAAACCCCAACGGAAAAACATGCACTTATGTGTGACTCCCAATCAACAACAACGAACTTCAGCTGTGCCTGATTGGGAGCCACACACACGGCCCAAAACAAAGAAATACAAAAACATAGAAAAAGAACATAGAACGCCCACCCAATGTAACACCCTGGCCTAACCAAAATAAAGAACAAAAACCCCTCTCTATGGTCAGGGCGTTACACAGACAGATTATTTCACTTATAATTCACTGTATCACAATTCCAGTGGGTCAGAAGTTTACATACACTAAGTTGACTGTGCCATTAAACAGCTTGGAAAATTCCAGAAAATGATGTCATGGCATTATAAGCTTCTGATTGGCTAATTGACATAATTTGAGTCAATTGGAGGTGTATCTGTGGATGTATTTCAAGGCCTACCTTCAAACTCAGTGCCTCTGCTTGACATCATGGGAAAATCAAAAGAAATCAGCCAAGACCTCAGAAAAAAATGGTAGACCTCCACAAGTCTAGTTCATCCTTGGGAGCAATTTCCAAAGGCCTGAAGGTATCACATTCATCTCTACAAACAATAGTACGCAAGTATAAACACCATGGGGCCACGCAGCCGTCATACCGCTCAGGAAGGAGACGCGTTCTGTCTCCTAGAGATGAACATACTTTGGTGCGAAAAGTGCAAATCAATCCCAGAACAACAGCAAAGGACCTTGTGAAGATGCTGCAGGAAACAGGTACAAAAGTATCTACAGTCGTGGCCAAAAGTTTTGAGAATGACGCAAATATTAATTTCCACAAGGTTTGCTGCTTCAGTGTCTTTAGATATTTTTGTCAGATGTTACTATGGAAGGCTGAAGTATAATTACAAGCATTTTATAAGTTTCAAAGGCTTTTATTGACAATTTCATGAAGTTGATGCAAAGAGTCAATATTTGCAGTGTTGACCCTTATTTTTCAAGACCTCTGCAATCCGCCCTGGCATGCTATCAATTAACTTCTGGCCTACATCCTGACTGATGGCAGACCATTCTTGCATAATCAATGCTTGGAGTTTGTCAGAATTTGTGGGTTTTTGTTTGTCCACCCGCCTCTTGAGGATTGACCGCAAGTTCTCAATGGGATTAAGGTCTGGGGAGTTTCCTGGCCATGGACCCAAAATATCGATGTTTTGTTC
The DNA here is from genome assembly GCF_965601325.2 of Salmo salar. Taxonomy (NCBI): domain Eukaryota; kingdom Metazoa; phylum Chordata; class Actinopteri; order Salmoniformes; family Salmonidae; genus Salmo; species Salmo salar. The sequence continues at coordinate 70,895,905 of NC_138292.1, forward strand.
CCCGAGCCACTTAGTTATCACTTTTGCCTTATGGCAAGGTGCTCCATCATGCTGGAAATAGCATTGTTTATCATCAAACTGTTCCTGGATGGTTGGGAGAAGTTGCTCTCGGAGGATGTGTTGGTACCATTCTTTATTCATGGCTGTGTTCTTAAGCAAAATTGTGAGTGGGCCCACTCCCTTGGCTGAGAAGCAACCCCACACATGAATGGTCACAGGATGCTTTACTGTTGGTGTGACACAGGACTGATGGTAGCGCTCACCTTGTCTTCGCCGGACAAGCTTTTTTCCGGATGCCCCAAACAATCGGAAAGGGGATTCATCAGAGAAAATGACTTTACCCCAGTCCTCAGCAGTCCAATCCCTGTACCTTTTGCAGAATATCAGTCTGTCCCTGATGTTTTTCCTGGAGAGAGGTGGCTTCTTTGCTGCCCTTTTTGACACCAGGCCATCCTCCAAAAGTCTTCGCCTCACTGTGCGTGCAGATGCACTCACACTGCCTGCTGCCACTCCTGAGCAAGCTCTGTACTGGTGGTGCCCCGATCCCGCAGCAAATCAACTTTAGGAGATGGTCCTGGCACTTGCTGGACTTTCTTGGGCGCCCTGAAGCCTTCTTCACAACAATTGAACCGCTCTCCTTGAAGTTCTTGATGATCCGATAAATGGTTGATTTAGGTGCAATCTTACTGGCAGCAATATCCTTGCCTGTGAAGCCCTTTTTGTGCAAAGCAATGATGACGGCACCTGTTTCCTTGCAGGTAACGATGGCTGACAGAGGAAGAACAATGATTCCAAGCACCACCCTCCTTTTGAAGCTTCCAGTCTGTTATTTGAACTCAATCAGCATGACAGTGATTTCTAGCCTTGTCCTTGTCAACACTCACACCTGTGTTAACGAGAGAATCACTGACATGATGTCAGCTGGTCCTTTTGTGGCAAGGCTGAAATGCAGTGGAAATGTTTTTTGGGGGGGATTCAGTTAATTTGCATGGTGAAGAGGGACTTTGCAATTAAGTGCAATTCATCTGATCACTCTTCATAACATTCTGGAGAATATGCAAATTGCTATCATACAAACTGAGGCAGCAGACTTTGTGAAAATGTATATTTCTGTCATTCTCAAAACCTTTGGCCACGACTGTATATCCACAGTAAAACGAGTCCTATATCGACATAACCTGAAAGGCCGCTCAGCAAGGAAAAAGCCACTGCTCCAAAACCGCCATAAAAAACCCAGACTCCAGTTTGCAACTGCACATCGGCAAAGATCGTACTTTTTGGAGAAATGTCCTCTGGTTTGATGAAACAAAAATAGAACTTGTTTGGCCATAATGACCATCGTTATGTTTGGAGGAAATAGGGGAGGCTTGCAAGCCAAAGAACACCATCCCAACCATGAATCACGGGGGTGGCAGCATCATTTTGTGGGGGTGCTTTGCTGCAGGAGGGACTGGTGTACTTCCCAAAATAGATGGCGTCATGTGGAAGGAAAATTATGTGGATATATTGAAGCAATATCTCAAGACATCAGTCAGGAAGTTAAAGTTTGGTCGCAAATGGGTCTTCCAAATGGACAATGACCCCAAGCATACTTCCAAAGTTGTGGCAAAATGGCTTAAGGACAACAATGTCAAGGTATTGGAGTGGCCATCACAAAGCCCTGACCTCAATCCTATAGAATATTTGTGGGCAGAACTGAAAAAGCGTGTGCGAGCAAGGAGTCCTACAAACCTGACTCAGTTACACCAGCTCTGTCAGGAGGAATGGGCCAAAATTCACCCAACTTATTGTGGGAAGCTTGTGGAAGGCTACCCAAAACGTTTGACCCAAGTTAAACCATTTAAAGGCAATGCTGACCCACTGGGAATGTGATGAAAGAAATAAAAGCTGAAATAAATCATTCTCTCTACTATTATTCTGACATTTCACATTCTTAAAATGAAGTGGTGATCTCAACTGACCTAAGACAGGGAATTGTTACTAGGATTAAATGTCAGAAATTGTGAAAAACTGAGTTTAAATGTATTTGGCTAAGGTGAATGTAAACTGTATCTATTTCTTCAAATATTCTACTCTCCATTGAAATTTCCCCCGGTCAGTAAAGATGTGCTTTCTTGACCACAGTACACACTGTAACACTACCACAGTACACACTGTAACACTACCACTCTACACACTATAACACTACCACAGTACACACTATAACACTACCACAGTACACTCTATAACACTACACTCTACACACTATAACACTACCACTCTACACACTATAACACTACCACTGTACACACTGTAACACTACACACTATAACACTACCACAATACACATTATAACACTACCACAGTAGACACTATAACACTACCACAGTACACACTATAACAGTACCACAGTACACACTATAACTCTACCACAGTACACACTATAACACTACCACTCTATACACTACCACTCTACACACTATAACACTACCACAGTACACACTATAACACTACCACAGTACACACTATAACACTACCACAGTACACACTATAACACTATAACACTACCAACTATAACACAACCACAGTACACACTATAACACTACCACAGTACACACTACCACAGTACACACTATAACACTACCACAGTACACACTATAACATTACCACAGTACACACTATATCACTACCACAGTACACACTATAACACTACCACAGTACACACTATAACACTATAACACTACCAACTATAACACTACCACAGTACACACTATAACTCTATAACACTACCAACTATAACACTACCACAGTACACACTATAACACTACCAACTATAACACTACCGCTCTACACACTATAACACTACCACAGTACACACTATAACACTACCACAGTACACACTATAACACTACCACAGTACACACTATAACACTACCACAGTACACACTATAACACTACCACCACTCTACACACTATAACACTACCACAGTACACACTATAACACTACCACTCTACACACTATAACACTACCACCCTACACACTATAATACTACCACTCTACACACTATAACACTACCACCCTACACACTATAACACTACCACTCTACACACTATAACCAGACTCATATAGTCAGTGCCACACTGCTCCTGGCCCAGTTTATCATCTCTCATTATTATCTTGTCAACGAGATAAAACTCACCTCAACTCTAAAAGCAAAACAAGAATGAATTTCACACACACACACACACACACACACACACACACACACACACACACACACACACACACACACTTCCATTAAACAGTCCCAATGCCCCTGGGGACTAGAAATCTACCCACAATGCATCAGCGGAGCCACAAATCACCTCTGTGCATACTAAAATTAGTTCCACACTTCTCACCTCACACTCTCCCTATAACCAGACATGCTCTCCCAGTAACCAGACAGGCTCTTCCTATAACCAGACAGGCTCTCCCAGTAAGCAGACAGGCTCTTCCTATAACCAGACAGGCTCTCCCGGTACCCAGACAGGCTCTCCATATAACCAGACAGGCTCTCCATATAACCAGACAGGCTCTCCCTATAACCAGACAGGCTCTCCCTATAACCAGACAGGCTCTCCATATAACCAGACAGGCTCTCCCTATAACCAGACAGGCTCTCCCAGTAACAAGACAGGCTCTCCCAGTAACCAGACAGGCTCTCCCTGTAACCAGACAGGCTCTCCCATTAACCAGACAGGCTCTCCCAGTAACCAGACAGGCTCTCCCAGTAACCAGACAGGCTCTCCCAATAACCAGACAGGCTCTCCCTGTAACCAGACAGGCTCTCCCAGTAACCAGACAGGCTCTCCCTGTAACCAGACAGGCTCTCCCTGTAACCAGACAGGCTCTCCCTGTAACCAGACAGGCTCTCCCAGTAACCAGACAGGCTCTCCCATTAACCAGACAGGCTCTCCCAATAACTTTTTTATTCTCATAAAAAAGTTTATTCTCATAAAAGAGAGAGAGAGAGAGAGAGAGAGAGAGAGACCACGGAGATTGACAGGACAGCCATTAAAGCGTACAGACAAACGAAGAGTTATCTTTGTTATCTCAGTCGCTATCTTTGGTGCCAAAACAAATGTCTTGTCTGGGTGAAGACCTCGTCAGAGTACTTCAACTGTTACAGGTGTGAGTAGTTGTTTCTGTACTCATAATAACAGCAGGACTCTACTACTGCCATGTATCTACGTCCTCCTATCACTGTCACCCTGAATGGCTCGGGGTTAGAGGAGGAAGACACAAGTATCTTGTTGTCTGTCTGGACTGATCGCTCTCATTCTGTACCCACATCACCCACCTTCAGTCTAAAGTTACATCCACAGTGGGTTTCCTGTACCGCAACGAAACATCCTTCACCCACTCTGCCAAGCACACCTTTATAAAACGGACCATCCTGACAATCCTGGACTATAGTGATTTAGTTACAGGCTTGTCCCAAAAACCTCCCTTGATAAACTAGACTTCATTTACCACACTGCCATCCGCTTTGTTACCAGGTCCCCCTTCAACACTCATCACTGTGACCTTTACACCCTGGTCAACTGGCCGTGTTACAAACACGACACCAGACCCACTGGTACCAAGTCCCCCCTCTACCTCGGCTCACTCCTCAACATCTCCACTACCAGTAGAAACCCCTGGTAGATGTATCACACTGGTCGTTCCCAAAGCCCACACTTCCTTTGGCTGTCGTTCATTCCAGTATCCCACCACAATCCTTCAGCAACATGAACTGAGCTGCTATGTGATCAATGTAGCTGCTGATCATTCAGTCTGCTGTGTTGCCAAGGACTTTCCTGCTCTAAACCCACTGGGAATATTTCTTCTTGTTGTATATTTGATCAATTTGGACCTTTCCTCTGTATAGTGTGTTTTATGTGATTTTAGTGGGATTGTGAGTTGTCCTGTTTACTGTTGTAATGTTATGCCTCTTGGCCAGGTCAGTACTGTAAGTTAAAATGGCTTCTCAATTGACTTGTATGGTTAAATAAAGATAAAACAGTCATACTAATAATAATCTCTCTCTACCTTTCTCTCTGTCTTCTTCTATTTCCCCCTTTCTCTCTCTCTCCCCCTACAACGCCATCTCTGCCTCTTTCCCACACCTCTCTCTCCACCCCTCCCTTTGCCTCTCTCCTCTCCCCCCTACTCCGCCCTCCACCTTTCTCACTCCATCCCTCCCTGTCATCCCCCTCTCTCTCTCTCGTTCGCTCTTTCTCAGAGATGTGTTCAAGGTGGATGGCAACATCGCCCTGAACTACCGCGACCCCGAGGGTGACCTGGTGCGTCTCCTTGACGATGGGGACGTGGCGCTGATGGTGGCCGATGGGCGGGGTCAAAGGTCAAAGGTCAAGAGGCCTGTCAATCAGTTTCCGTGGGAACTGCATGTTACCGCGGCCTCTGACCTGTCAGTGTATAATACTGAGATATAAAGACAGGGAGATGGAGGAGGTTTTGACACTCGCTGAAGAGAGGCCGTTTTGTGTTTGCTTGAGTGTGCGCGTATACACACTTGCGGGTGCACTTGTCCGTCCGTGCCCTTGTGCGTGAGTGTGTGTCTCGCCAGCTTGCGTCCGTAATCCACTGCAAACCTGCATGTAGTAGTCCGGACTGAGATCCAGTCACAGGGTGACAGACTTTAATTAAGGGGACAGACGCTGGATTGTAACACATTACAGAAGTTAGTCTGATTGAGCAATGAGCTGCAACCTAAAAGGCACACTATGCCCTATATAGTGCACTACTTTTCACCAGACTCCTATGAGCCCTGGTCAAAAGTAGTGCACTATATAGGGGATAGGGTGCTATTTGAGACAATACCTTAGTCACATTCATTAGTATGTCTGTGTTTGGTGGCTTTAAACGTGTAACATTTCACCTGTACTGTTGAGTTAATGTTAATATAAGGACATTTAATAAAGGTTTAGAAACATGTTTTTATTCTCCATATATTCTGTTGTGGTCTTAGTAATGCTTAGCTAAGCTCCCATAGTTTTTTTTTATGAGTAAAAAATACACTATTGAAATATGTGTGTGTGAGAACACGCGCTCCTGTGTGTTATCTGTGTTGGCTGAATGTGTTCTGATGAGAGAGAGGAACAGTAAACATCAGTGTGTGGTCTGGGTGACATCTAGAGGCTGCGTCCCAAATCGCACCCTTTCCCCTATTTAAAGCACTACTTTAAAATGGCACCCTAAGAGATTAGGGTGCCATTTGGGACAGAGTAAGGTAGGCCGGACCTAGCTCCCTGGCCGACTGGTACTATCCGGCCAGACGGATAGGTAGGTCTGGCCTATGTACATGACCAGGGAAATGTAGGAGAGCATGTCGCCACGGTGACATGTTTCCAGGGCATCTCCTTCCCCTCTCGCTGCTTCTTGTCAACATACTTGTTGCTATTGGAAACTTCTGTCCCCAGCACAGAGGTGGTGAAGTAGAGCTGAAACAGCTGCTATGTTTGAGTCCTGTCCAGCTGTGGGCCTACAGGTGGTTTGGGTCTGAACATGACACAGTGCCTTCGGGAAGTATTCAGACCCACATTTTGTTACGTTAATATGGATTAAAAAAAATAAAATACATCCTCAGCAATCTACACACAATACACCATAATGACAAAACGAAAACAGGTTTTTAGAAAATACCTTATTTACATAAGTATTCAGACCCTTTGCTATGAGACTCGAAATTGAGCTCAGGATGCATCCTGTTTCCACTGATCACTTTCCGAATGCACTGTACATTAAATTCTCTTTATTAGTTCTGTTCCTCCAAGAAAGTGAAATGGAGCCCTAGATACCACTTCTCACTTTCCTTCCCCACTAAACCACCCAAACCCCAACCCCATCCAGCCTCTCTAACCCTCTAGAGTCCTAGACATCACTTCCTCCCCCCACTACACCACCCCAACCCCATCCAGCCTCTAATACTTTCACACAATCTCTCCCTATCTACATCATAGGAAGAGTAGCTGTTGCCTTGGCAGCAGCTACTGGGGATCCATAATAAATACAAATACAGTTCATAAATATTGACACATACTTCAACGTTTCCTCCACTAAACACTCATCACACATACCTGCTTCATGTCTCCCTATCATCCACAACGTGGTAAAAGTTAGATATATTCTGTGTGTTCAAACCGTAGTATACTCCACACAACTTCATCTGTCCTACATCCCATACTCCCCACCTCTTCCTTAACTTGCCGGTACACGTGACAAAATGGCCTCCCCTTACTACTAGCATCCCATTGCCTTTGCCAAAGATCGAGCCCTTTTGCCCGGATCGATGACTTGACTTCCCTGCGGCCCAGCGGGACCTGAATATCTACCCCCTCTCTCCACACAGCACTCATAGCCACCACATTGGCCTTCTCATTACCCAGCGGGAACCCAGCAAAAGCTTACCAGCACTCCCATCCCATTAACAGCACCATCATCTCCACAAACCAGTCTCCCCTATCCGACCTGCCCGTCTTCACACCACTCAACACCGCAGCCCAATCAGAGCAGACCACCACTCTGAGTGGTTTCACCTCCTCCACCCATCTCAAACATATAATCATGGCCATCAACTCAGCCACATACACTGACGTGCAATCAGTAAACCTCTTACATAGTCTAACTTTGAAATCTGGGATATACAGCCCTGCCCCAGCCTACCACTAACTGGATCCTTTTAACCATCTGTATATATCCATAAAAACAAAGAAAAACGATGTATCTACATGCAGTGTATCTCTCCACACCCCGTCTCACGTCCTCACCCCATTCTCTCCTACCCTGATTCATATCCACATCTACACATGATTTGCAAAATAGCAAGAGGAACGTTCCCCGCTGCAATTGCCGGCCCTGTCTCTCTCTCCCCCAGTCCATTTTCTACCACGTTCTGCCCAATTGTCCACTTCAAACCACATTGACAATTCTGACCCCACCCTCACCCGTGTGACCCGGTCGAACAGGAAGTCCATCATCCAGTTTTCACCACCTATCAACGTTGTTCAAGATGTATGTAGTTTTAGCTTCTCCACACTAACGGACCGTGAGTTGCAGCCGTCTTGAAATGGGCTTGTGGGTGTGGCCTAACATTTTATGGCCGTATGTCCATATATGGTACTAAGTCGCGCCAAAGATTGTATAGTACAAAGATGTCCTCCAGCTATTTTTTTACTTTTACTGTTGAAAAGTGATATCCCAAGTATAAATACAGTAAAGCACACACACTAAAGGATATATATATATATTTTTTAACAAAATAGTGTTTTTTAGACAACTGCAAAAGGAGTAGGGCATGTTTAATAGAAATATTGTCATGAATCTTGCTAATTTGTTTCTAAACCAAATAGATTTCAAATAAATATTAATGTACACATGCTTCCTAAACAGGTGTAGACTAACAGTGAAATGCTTACTTACAGGCCCTTCCCAACAATTCAGAATACTATAAAATATATATTTTTTGTCATTTTGAATAATTTTGTCTAGTTATTTTCAAAATGATGATAACAGTGGGCCATTTTAGTCAACTAAATGTCCTTTCATTTTAGTCACATCACATTTGTATTGTCTCATTAACCTACTATATAGTCAACATAAATCACTGACTTCCATGTGCACCAACATACTGTGCGTAGCCCTGTGCCATCGCTTGCCAGATAGCTAGGTCCGACCTTAACAACTGCACTTTGCACAAGATTCTGTGCACATAACACAAGTATGTGACATTTCACACCAGGAACAATAAGACTCTACATTTGTGCTATGGGACAAAGCCAAATGCTTTCAGACTGTCAACTTCTGTGTTGTCAGTTGTGCCTACTAAAACCTGTACAATCTTCCCTAACAATAAGCCTTGGGTATCAAAACATCTAAAATCACTACTTAATATAAAGAAGGCAGTTCATGCTGAGGGTGTTAAACAGGCTTTAAGAGATGTACAACGTGAGATCAAAACACAGATACTGCTGGATAAGGAGGCATACAAGCAAAGGGTGGGGAGGACCCTCTCCGCAGATAACTCAAGGGTGGCCTGGCAAGGGATTAAATCCATGGCTAGTGCCCCCCACATAGGCAGGGGAAAAACCAGTGCTGACCTTGGGAGATATGAGGGCCAGAACATGGCTAATGAACTGAATGTTTTCTTCTCAAGATTTGAATCAGACAACTTTGTGTCGGAGGTAAAACAAATGGAAGCATCATTACAAATGTTTGAGAGAGTTTGTTGTTAAACAGGCTGATGTTTTGAAGTTGTTCAGGGGATGTAATGCACACAAACGCCTAGGCCCAGACAAAATGAGTGGACATGTGTTGAAGCACTGTGCTGAACAATTAGCTGGTGTTTTTACAGACATTTTCCAATCGTCGCTCAACCTGCAAATCGTGCCAGTATTGTGGAAAAACTCAATAATTGTACCCATTTCTAAAGCATCTAATCCCTCTCTGTTGAATGACTCCTCGACCCGGTGTTTCAGTTTGCCTATCAGCCCAGCAGAGGAGTTGATGATGCCATTCTTTCTCTCTTCAACATGGTCTATAGACCTCTAGAGGGCGCCAAATCCTATTTATTGACTTTTCTTGTGCCTAAAACACAATCCAGCCTTACATTCTGGAATATATAAATATTTGGGCGAGCAATGGAGTAAATGTACAGATCTGATCTACAAAAAGAGTCAAGAGAGACTGTACTTTCTCAAAAATCTGGAACCTTTTAATGTTGACTGTACTATGCTGACTCTGTTTTACAAATCTTCCATTGAGAGTATTTAAACTTTTTGTATTGTTTGTTGGTTTGGCAATGCCACTTTCAGACAGAAAAATATGCTGAGAAGGATGATCAACACAGCAAGTAAGGTACTTGGAGTCAAACAGACAGACTTGGATGAGATCTTTAAGGTCAGGGCTCTCAGCAAGGCTCCAAAATTATTTTAGTCCCAAGCCACCCCCTGTACCCGAATTTTGAACTACTCGCCTCTGGGTGCAGGTATAGGGAACCTCCTGGCATGAAAACAGAACTAGCCAATCATTTGTGCCAGGTGTGATATCCCTCCTAAACAGCTCAGGCTAATGTTCCTATCGACCCAGTAAGGCCAGCAGGCTAGTCTCTTTTTATTGGTATATAACTGTTATGAATGTTGTGTTGTCAATTTGTTTTCTACTATATTTAAATGCCACTTTAAACATGTACATGATATTGCAACAACATGTCCCCATGGGGACAATAAAGTAAGATGGGCCCAGCCAGATAGCTGGGTCCATAGCTAGGTCCCAACTGGCCGGCCGATTGGTCCCATTTGACCAGCCAACTGGTACTATATGGCTGGCCGAGGGGGAGAGTGAGTCAGGTTAAGGTCTGAACAACATAGGAGAAAGAACCATAACACACAGATACCAAAAAGTCATATTTAAAAAATAAAAAAACTGTTGGCAACGGTCTTCATCTGACCTTTTAAGGCGTTCTTCTGATTCGCTGAGACAGAGCCCGAGCAAAGAGAAAGCATAAAGTATTGACCAATTCCATATCGGGATGAGTTACAATTTGGCGCTTACGCCCGAATGGTTGTGGGAGTTAGAGATGGAGTCAGGGGAACCATTAGAGGGCGGGAAGAAGGCGGGCAGGACAAAAAGAAGAAAGTGGAACATCTTAAGAGTAAATATGGAGTAAATATGGAATAAATCTGGAGTAAATATGGAATAAATATAGAGTAAATATGGAGTAAATATGGAATAAATATAGAGTAAATATGGAGTAAATATGGAGTAAATATGGAGTGCTGCAGAGAGGAATTGATGAGTGTGAGGATGAATTAACTGCGGTAGCAGGTGCGGTGAAGAACACCTAGTTTGAGCCTCGTCCCGATGGTGAGGAAGTCGTTTTTTTCCCAGTCGGAGTGAGATTTTTGGAGAGAATGGGTCCTGGCCTTCTGCCTGATCCATAAGTGATTTCAGGTTGGGTGGAGAAGTGGATGGGGAATGCTGGGTCGGTGAAAGTGACTTGAAGTGGAATCATGTAGATTTGTTGCGATTCTGCCTTCCAGAGGGAGCATACGCTACGCACCACGTGACTGGGGAACTGTTACTTGCTTTCCTCTCTGGAGCAGGGCACCATTGAAAGGATATATGACTGGAGTGGCGCTCAGTGGTGTGTGTGTAAAGGTTTACCTCAGGCTAGCTTTCCTCCACACTGTGGAAAGGAAGCAGCTGTATTAAGGCGTGTGTTCAGTACCAGTCAAAAGTTTGGACACACCTACTCATTCAAGGGTTTTTCTTTATTTTTACTATTTTCTACATCACTACTATGAAATAACACATATGGAATCATGTAGTAACCAAAAAAGTGTTAAAAAAATCTAAATATATTTTATTTTTGAGATTCTTCAAAGCAGCCTCCCTTTGCCTTGATGACAGCTTTTCACACTCTTGGCATTCTTTCAACCAAGCGTGTGTAGTGAGGAGACCATAGAGGTGAATGGCGGTACTGTTTAGCTAGATCTAGAACCCCTATCAACACTATCACACTCAAAGAGGGCTCCCTTTCACTCTCCAAACGTCATGGAAAAGATATGCGCACTCACACACATCTAGAACAAGTTCCCACTGTTTGGAGTTAACGCTGAGACAGAGGTTCATTTCCAAATGGCCCTATGGGCCCTGTTCAAAAGTAGTGCACTATGTAGGGGATAGAGTTTCATTTGGGATGCAGATAGGATCCTTAAACCCCTATCAACATTGTTGCAATACTGTAAGAAAGGATCCCCTTCCTCTTTCAAACATGCTCTATCACTAAATCCTTTGGGGAGGAAAGAGTTGTCTCTCTTTCTCTTAACAGTCACTATTACCACCCCATGAGTGAGAAGAGATCTTTGTGTTCCAATAACGTCCATTATCTTAGTAGGGTATAGAGTGAAGTTGCCCCTAGATGCTGATCTTGGGTCAGTTCTGCATTTTTTCTCACTAATGGTTCATAATATTGTGATTGGGGAGGGGGAAGCTAATCCTAGATCTGTGTCTAATGAAAGAAGTTGTTCACTTGCTTTGTGGTACTGGGAACAGCCATTCAGCTGTTCATTGTGTGTTTCTCTTTCTATGAAAAATATGTAGGCCTATGAATGTTTCCTTGAATTTCTCTCTCCCCACACACCCTGCCTCGCTCTCTCTCTCTCTTTCTCTCTTGTTTGCTCTCTCTCTCTTTCTCTCTCTTTCGCTCTCTCTCTGTCTTTCACTCTCTCTTCCTCACTCTCTCTCTCTCTCCCTCACTCTCTCTCTCCCCTCTTTTGCTCTTTCACATCTGGACAGGCGTGAAACAGCTGGGTCCGTTACAGTCCTCCTAGGCAGACACACAGACACATACACTAGCACGCTGTTTCATTTCCTTACTACAGCAACCTCTCATCCCTACATCTCTCCAAGCCACCCCTCCATCTCCCCCTTCCATGTTGCACCCTCTCTGGGGACATTTGAGGTCTTCTGTGTCCTATGGAGACGCCCCTTTCTTCTCCTCCCCACCCATCCAACTGACCCTAACACCCTGTGTGTGTGTCTGTGTGGTGGGGGGGGGGGGGGGGGGTGCCCCCATGGCAACACATTCCTGTTCTCCGCTCACTGGCTCTGCTCTTTCTCTCTTCTACTCCTTTCATCCCTCTCTCATCTCTTCGTCCTCCCTCCATCTTCCCCAGGGCTACGATTCACAATCAAGATCTGGAAGAGAGGAGGCACTTGGAGGGAGGAAGAAAGAGACTGTTCTTTCTTCAGTTTTTCTCTTTACGCAATATTTCTGGAGTAAAATGTGCTTCTGCACAGTAATGTGTTAGAAGGAAGGAGATTAATGGATGTGTTTCTGAGTGTGTGTGTGTGTGTGTGTGTGTGCGTGTGCGTGCGTGCATGCGTGCGTGTGATGGACTGTGTCCTAATATGGCCCAGTGATTAGGCTTGTCTTACTTCTGATTAATATTCACATGGAAAGAAAGAAGTTAGATAAATGAGTGTGGGATGTAGGGATAATGGAGAGATAATACCCGCTGTAGATCAGTCTGTCAGGACAGAACAAGGGAAGAATGGAGGGAGGGGAAGAGAGGAGGAGGAGGACCGAGGAACACGCCGGCCTGGCACTAAGCTATCTAAGCCAACTAAATAACGTCATCCTCAAGCCAAGCTGGGGAAAATGAGAGAGAGAAATAGATGGAGGGAGGGAGGGAGGGAGGGAGGGAGGGAGGGAGGGAGGGAGGGAGGGAGGGAGGGAGGGAGGGAGGGGAAGGAGAGAGAAAAAAAGAGAGAAATATAGAGAGAGGGAGGGAGTAAACGAGGTCATGCCAGGCGAAGTGGAGGGAGGGAGGAAGGGAGTGAGAGATGGTGGAACATAGCCAACCAGTGAAAGAGGGAGGATAGGGATGCGTTAAACAGAAAATGGTGGTAGGCCTTAGTTGAGGTCATCTTGATATCACGGTATAGTGGTGGCTGGATATGCATTATACAGACATAAAACATTCTACTAAGACTGTAATTAGACTATATGACAACTTGATTTGTTGTGGGAGCAACCAGCAATTTTTAAAAGGCACGATTAAGACGTCGCTGGAGGGGATGGCTGCCGTGTTACCGGCTCTTAACCAACCATGCTATTTTGTTAGTTTTTCGCGTTGTTCCTAACTTGTTTTGTACATAATGTTGCTGCTACCGTCTCTTATGACCGAAAAGAGCTTCTGGACATCAGAACTGGGATTACTCACCTCTAACTGGATGAAGAGTTCTTCTTCAATGAGTCGGGCAGGAGGGATATACTACAGACACCCGAACAGGCCCAGATCCCCGTGATTCGCTGGAGAAGGAAACGTAGGTTTCGCAGAAAGAGATCAGGATGCCTTGTGAGGATCAGGTGACGAGTGGCTAATGTGCCCTTGCCTTCAGTCCTGCTAGCTAACGTTCAATCGCTGGAAAATAAATGGGACGAACTGAAATCACATTTATCCTACCAACAGGACATTAAAAACTGTAATATCTTATGTTTCACGGAGTTGTGGCTGAACGACGACATTAAGAACTTACAGCATATCTCTTACTTTATTAGGGAATTTCTTAAATCTGCATTGTTGGTTAAGGGCTTGTCAGTAAGCATTTCACTGTAAATATCATTTGATTTGATTTACCCTAACCTCAGGGGTTCCAAGATTATTTCCAGCAACTGACGGACAGGGTCTGGTAGTGCCCTAGTCCTTCCTGTCAGACTGACGGACAGGGTCTGGTAGTGCCCTAGTCCTTTCTGTCAGACTGATGGACAGGGACTGGTAGTGCCCTAGTCCTTCCTGTCAGACTGATGGACAGGGTCTGGTAGTGCCCTAGTCCTTTCTGTCAGACTGACGGACAGGGACTGGTAGTGCCCTAGTCCTTCCTGTCAGACTGACGGACAGGGTCTGGTAGTGCCCTAGTCCTTTCTGTCAGACTGACGGACAGGGTCTGGTAGTGCCATAGTCCTTCCTGTCAGACTGACGGACAGGGTTTGGTAGTGCCCTAGTCCTCCCTGTCAGACTGACGGACAGGGTCTGGTAGTGCCCTAGTCCTTCCTGTCAGACTGACGGACAGGGTCTGGTAGTGCCCTAGTCCTCCCTGTCAGACTGACGGACAGGGTCTGGTAGTGCCCTAGTCCTTCCTGTCAGAATAATCCACAGAGGACTTGGAAAGCATTTCACCTCCCGTAGAAGTGTCACTATGGTTATAGTGAGTAACCTAATTTATGTTCCTGCAACTCCACCTTCTAGTGAGTTTGTACAAACTGTCATCTACAATTCTGATCGATTGGAAACTGTCAGAAAACATGGTTGGAACGTTAATAATTTGGTTGTTATTCCAATGGTTATCTCGAGGCTCATGCCCCAGGGGCAGAGTGGCCCACACTTATTGAATATGGTGTTTTTAAATGTTAGAGCAATTACTAGGAAAAACCTTTCTCGTGAATCACGAAGTTGATTGTATGTTTCTCACTGAAATATGCCTGTCCTCAGATTGGAGTGCCTGTCACGGTTGTCGTAGGAATGAGCGGACCAAAGTGCAGCGTGTGTCTGTTATACTGTGAAACTATGCAAGACATAAATAAACTGAATGACAAAAACAACAAACCGTGACGCAGAGGTGAAACATACACTATTCAAAATTAATCTCCCACAAACCCAGGTGGGACAAACACCAACTTACATATGACCTCCAATTAGAGACAACGATGACCAGCTGCCTCTAATTGGAGATCATCTCAAACAAAGCCCAACATAGAAATACAAAACTAGAACAGCCCAACATAGAAATACAAAACTAGAACATAACAACATAGAAAAACTAAACTAGAAAAACCCCCTGTCACACCCTGACCTACTATATTATAGAAAATAACAGCTTACTATGGTCAGGGTGTGACAGTGCCACTCCCATTGAAGACTCCCCCATACTACAGCTCATCCTGTATCAGAAAAGGGAAAAGGCGTGGGGGGAGCATTACTATTTTTAGTAATGCTCTTAGCTGTAAGGACATTTCATTTGACGATTTTGGATCTTTTGAGTGTCATGCTATACTGTTTAAATGTAAGCCACCAGTGCTGGCTATAATCCTGTACAGGCCACCAAAGCAATTGCCCACTTGCTTTGCTGATTTCTCTGAAGTGTTGTCGATTGTCCTCGAGAAATATGATGAAGTCATTGTGTTGGGCGATTTTAATATTCATGTAGACAAAGAGAATCACTCCAAGGCCATTGAGTTTAGGAATATTTTGAGCTCTATGGACTTTATCTAACATGTTACTGGGGCCCCCCCATAACCACGGCCATACTCTGAACCTGGTTTTTACCAAGGGGCTTTCTATTGACATATTCCCTATTATTGATGTTGTTTTATCTGATCACCCCTGTGTATTTTCTACAACATTATTGCCCTTAGCACAGGGCAATACTGAACACATTATTAAGAAACGGTATCTTACCTCTGAACTTGCTACAGATTTAATTGAGTGTATGAACAATACTCCATCACCTATTCTGCCTTCCTCTTCTGATGATTTAGGTGATAACTTTAACAGCAAATTAAGGGCATCCATTGATGCCATAGCTCCAGTAAAGTTGAAAAAGGCCACATCCAAACAGAGAACCCCATGGACTAGTGAGGAAACTAAAGTTTCAGGTCCATTATGATATTCTGAGAGAGCAACTTGGCATATATAACAAGGCAATTAGAAAAGCCAGAATAAATCAAGAGTGCTCTTCTTGACCATTGACGGCCTGCTAAATCCTAACCCCGCAAACCTATGTATACTTTCCTCTACATCTAATTGTGATGAGTTTGCGGCATATTTCAGAGATAAGATAACACACATTATAAACTGGGTGGGTCGAGCACTGATTGCTGATTGGCTGACAGCCGTATACCACGGGTATGACAAAACATTTATTTCTACTGCTCTAATTACATTGGTAACCAGTTTATAATAGTAATAAGGCAGCTCAGGGGGTTTGTGATATATGGCCAATATACCACGGCTAAGGGCTGTTCTTATACCACACCTCCTCGGGCCTTGCTTAATTAGGCTGGGTATCAGTCAAGCAGGACCTGCTGAGAGGTTTGATGATATGTTCCCTAGCCTACCACGCAAAGGCACTATGGAGTTATTTTCCCTGGTTGACACAGACCTGCGCAGGAAAGTGATATCACAACTTAAGCCTTCTACCTGCCTTCTACATGCCTATACCCACCACCTTCTTCAAAATACTTTTTAATTACAAGCTGTTGTTAATCACTCCCTGTTGACAGACGCTTTCCCCGCTACGCTAAAAACTGCTATGGTGAAACCCCTTCTGAAGAAAAGGAATCTAGATTCTTCAGTTAATGGCAATTTTCGGTCAATCTCCAACCTTTCATTCTTAAGTAAAATTCTGGATTTAAATGAATTCAACAGAAAAGTAATTTTTTAAGTGTAATCTGGTTTTCATGCCCACCACAGCACAGCGACAGCCTTAGTAAAAGTGATAAATGATCTTATAGCCAAGACAGATGCCAAACAGCTCTCTGTCCTTGTACTCTTGGATTTAAGTGCTGCATTCGACACTGTTGACCATGATGTCCTTCTGGGCAGATTGGAAAGGTGGGTTGGCCTCTCCGGTCCAATTCTATGTTGGTTTAGGACCTATTTAACTGGTCAAGAGTTTTTTGTCACCCTTGGTGAACATAACTCAGAGAAAATACTGTAGATATTAGATGTGTTGTATGTATTCCACACGGTTGGATTTTGGTTCAGGTATTGATCAGTTTATATATGTTACCCCTTGGCAGCGTTATCAGAAAGCACAGCATTGATTTTCACTGCTACGCAGACGATACACAACTTTACATTTCTGTGTCACCAGAGGGTTTTAGCTCCACTGATAAATTATTAGTGATTTAAATACTTGGATGGCTCACAACTTCTTAAATAAAGCCAAGACTGAGGTATTTATTGTTGGAGCCAAAACACAGAGAGAGAATCTGGCCTTGCAATTTTTAACCGGCAATAAAAATAAAACACCATTTAAAAAACAGAAGTGTCAGTTTAGATTCTGAACTTAATTTTGAATCACACATCAGGAATGTGACCATAATATCTTTTTACCACCTGAGGAACATTGCCAAGGTGCAGCCATTTCTCTCTCAGGCTGATACAAAGAGACTCTTTCATGCTTTTATTACAAGCATGCTTGACTACTGAAATGCTCTCCTGTCTTTTTATTTATTTATTTTTTGTCCTTTATTTAATTTGGCAAGTCAGTTAAGAACAAATTCTTATTTTCAATGATGGCCTAGGAACAGTGGGTTAACTGCCTTGTTCAGGGGCAGAACAACAGATTTGTACCATGTCAGCTCAGGGATTTGAACTTGCAACCTTTCAGTTACTAGCCCAATGCTCTAACCACTAGGCTACGCTGCCCCCCCATCTGGTCTACTCAAGAAAGCACCCCAATAAATGTCAGACATGCTTTTAAGTTATATACCCAGTAGGTCCCTCAGGTCCTCTGGCACTGGCCTTTTAACTATCCCAAAGCCTAGGACCAAGAGGCAGCCTTTAGCTACTCTGCCCTAAGCCTCTAGCATAGCCTGCCAGAGAACCTGAGGGGGACCAAGAGGCATGGAGAGGCAGCCTTTAGCTACTCTGCCCCCAGCCTCTGGCATAGCCTGCCAGAGAACCTGAGGGGGCCGAACCTGGGGACATATTTAAAACACACCTTTTCAGCTCTGCTTTTCCTCAGGGGGGTTTTATTCTTTCAGTTTTTACTGTTATTCTTTAGTTTTTATCCTCTGGTGTTTGTTGTGTATTTATATTTTATTCATAGTTTTTTTATTTAGATGTTTTTTTCCCTGTGAAGCGCATTGTGTTGCATCCATGTCTGAAATGTGCTGTATAAATAAAGTTTGAATTGATTTGATTTGTGCATTTTGGAGTTTTGTTATATGGTATGATCACTGGCATTTCACGCTCACACACACACACACACACACACACACACACACACACACACACACACACACACACACACACACACACACACACACACACACAGACACACACACAGTTTGTGAAGCTTTGTAATTTACATATTGTGTGTGTTCAGCCATTTGAGAGACTCGTTTCTTTTCTGAGTTTGAGAACATTTTGTGTCTTGATGTGAAACTGTGTGTGTGTCGGCCATTGTGCTGTGACAGTGTTTGTGTGTGTGTATGTGTGTGTGTGTGAGACAATGCAGGAATGTCAGGCATGCTGTTTGCACTTCCTGTGTTTTCATCCCGTCGCTAAGGTACCGCTTCCTGTCTGTGGAGGTCGAAAACACTGGACACACACACACACACACACACACACACACACACACACACACACACACACACACACACACACACACACACACACACACACACACACACACACACACTTTCCACATACACTTCACTCCCACTTACACACCCGGCTGGGCCGACCCTCTTTAACCACCTCATTAGTGGTTATATGAGTTGGTTGATGACCCGTGCTGGACAGAAGACAGTATAAGTTATGATCTTGTTGTTCTGTGTTTCACCTCTCAGCCTTGATCCTCTGCTCCCTCCGTTCCTCTGACAAAACAGAGGGAAACCTTCCTCCTCTCTTAGTCAGCCCCTAGTTCACAGAAATACCATTGTCAACAGTGGGAGAAAGAGACGGAGAGGGAGAGAGAGAGATGCAGAGAGGAAGAAGGAGTGTGTGAAAAGGAAAAAGATAGTGGGAAGGAGGGAGGAGAAGAAAGAGGGGATGTGAGTGTTGACTGGTGATGTGAAAAGTGTGTCCCTGTTTTCCTATTGTGTTGATATGAACAGTAACAATTGAAGAGGGAGAGAAAACAGATAGAGGGAGAGAGAGGGGGGAGAGGGGGAAAGAGGGGGAGAGAGAGTTGGGGGAGAGGGAGTGGTAGGGAGAGGGCAAGAGAGAGGGGGAGAGAGGGAGGGAGAGAGAAAGAGTGGGGGAGAGATAGAGGGAGAGAGAAGGACAGAGAGGGACAGAGAGAGTGGGGGAAGAAGGAGAGAGGGAGGGAAAGGGGAGAGAAGGATGGAGAGGGACAGAGAGAGTGGGGGAAGAAGGAGAGAGGGAGGGAGAGGGGGAGAGAAGGATGGAGAGGGAGAGAGAGAGTGGGGGAGAGATTGAGGGAGAGAGAGAGAGTGGAGGGAGGGAGAGATAGAGTGGAAGAGAGGGAGGGTGAGAGAGAGAGGGGGAGAGACGTAGAGAGATGTAGAGAGATGTAGAGAGAGGGGGGGAGATAGAGAGGATGTTAAGTGGCGATTGCTTGAATTCTAACAACTGAAGGAAATATGGTGAGGTGTGTGTGCTCTTGCGTGTCTGCGTGTGTATGCTTGTTTGAATATCTGCGTGTGTGTATGTACACGTGTGTTGGGTAAGAGTGATTAACAGTGGCACCTGGTTGCTAACGTAAGGTCTCCCCAAGCATCCAAGGCTTCTGCATACACACCTTCACACTGTCATAGTTTCCATGGCAATTATAATGTTGACTTCACAGCTCCGATATGAGGAATTACACACACACACACACACACACACACACACACACACACACACACACACACACACACACACACACACACACACACACACACACACACACACACACACACACACACACACACACACACACACACTCAAACACATAAATATATACACACAGAACACACACATGGAAAACACACACACATTGCAATTATAGTGACTTATTTTCCTGCCTCACAGTGGTAACAATATTCAGTAGCAGTCATCTCCATAAGGGCTTTATAACACATTCATAAGCCATACAGATACATTACTGTAACATTACTGCCACTGGCAGACTTACCATACCAACACATTACTGTAACATTACTGCCACTGGCAGACTTACCATACCAACACATTACTGTAACATTACTGCCACTGGCAGACTTACCATACCAACACATTACTGTAACATTACTGCCACTGGCAGACTTACCATACCAACACATTACTGTAACATTACTGCCACTGGCAGACTTACGATACCAACACATTACTGTAACATTACTGCCACTGGCAGACTTACCATACCAACACATTACTGTAACATTACTGCAACTGGCAGACTTACCATACCAACACATTACTGTAACATTACTGCCACTGGTGGACTTACGATACCAACACATTACTGTAACATTACTGCCACTGGCAGACTTACCATACCAACACATTACTGTAACATTACTGCCACTGGCAGACTTACCATACCAACACATTACTGTAACATTACTGCCACTGGCAGACTTACCATACCAACACATTACAGTAACATTGCTGCCACTGGCGGACTTACCATACCAACACATTACTGTAACATTGCTGCCTCTGGTGGACTTACCATACCAACACATTACTGTAACATTACTGCCACTGGTGGACTTTCAATACCAACACATTACTGTAAAATTACTGCCACTGGCGGACTTACCATACCAACACATTACTGTAACATTACTGCCACTGGCAGACTTACCATACCAACACATTACTGTAACATTACTGCCACTGGCAGACTTGTCATTAGACAGAAGAAGCAATTGCCTCAGGCCTCACATGAGTGGGCATAATAAACAATTATAATACTAGCAATATGTTATATATATATATACAGTTGAAGTCGGAAGTTTACATACACCTTAGCCAAATCCATTTAAATTCAGTTTTGCACAATTCCTGTCATTTAATCCTAGTAACAATTCCCTGTCTTAGGTCAGTTAGGATCACCACTTTATTTTAAGAAAGTGAAATGTCAGAAAAATAGTAGAGAGAATGATTTATTTCAGCTTTTATTTATTTCATTACATTCCCAGTGGGTCAGAAGTTTACATACACTCAATTAGTGTTTGGTAGCATTGCCTTTACATTTTTTAACTTGGGTCAAACATTTTGGGTAGCCTTCCACAAGCTTCCCACAATAAGTTGGGTGACTTTTGGCCCATTCCTCCTGACAGAGCTGGTGTAACTGAATCAGGTTTGTAGGCCTCCTTGCTCGCACAAACTTTTTTCCCACAAATTTTCTATGGGATTGAGGTCAGGGCTTTGTGATGGCCACTCCAATACCTTGACTTTGTTGTTATTAAGCCATTTTGCCACAACTTTGGAAGTATGCTTGGGGTCATCGTCCATTTTGAAGACCCATTTGCGACCAAGCTTTTACTTCCTGACTGATGTCTTGAAATGTTGCTTCAATATATCCACATAATTTTCCATCCTCATGAAGCCATCTATTTTGTGAAGTGCACCAGTCCCTCCTGCAGCAAAGCACCCCCACAACATGATGCTGCCACACCCGTTGGGATGGTGTTCTTCGGCTTGCAAGCGTCCCCCTTTTCCCTCCAAACATAGCGATGGTCATTATGGCCAAACAGTTCTATTTTTGTTTCGTCAGACCAGAGGATATTTCTCCAAAAAGTATGATCTCTGTCCCCATGTGCAGTTGCAAACTGTAGTCTGGCTTTTTTTATGGTGGTTTAAGGAGCAGTGGCTTCTTCCTTGCTGAGCGGCCTTTCATGTTATTTCGATATAGGACTCGTTTTACTGTGGATATAGATACTTTTGTACCTGTGTCCTCCAGCATCTTCACAAGGTCCTTTGCTGTTGTTCTGGGATTGATTTGCACTTTTTGCACCAAAGTACTTTCATCTCTAGGAGACAGAATGCATTCTCTTCCTGAGCGGTATGACGGCTGCATGGTCCCATGGTGTTTATACTTGGTACTATTGTTTGTACAGATGAACGTGGTACCTTCAGGCATTTGGAAATTGCTCCCAAGGATGAACCAGACTTGTGGAGGTCTAAATTTTTTTTTCTGAGGTCTTGGCTGATTTCTTTTAATTTTCCCATGATGTCAAGCAAAGAGGCACTGAGTTTTAAGGTAGGCCTTGAAATACATGCACAGGTACACCATCAATTGACTCAAATTATGTCAATTAGCCTATCAGAAGCTTCTAAAGCCATGACATAATTTTCTGGAATTTTCCAAAGCTATTTAAAGGCACATTCAACTTAATGTATGTAACTTCTGACCCACTGAAACTGTGATACAGTGAATTACAAGTGATTCTGTCTGTAAACAATTGTTGGAAAAATTACTTGTGTCATGCACAAAGTAGATGTCCTAACCGACTTGCCAAAACTGTAGTTTGTTAACAAGAAATTAGTGGAGTGGTTGAAAAACGAGTTTTAATGATTCCAACCTTAGTGTATGTAAACTTCCGACTTCAACTGTATATATATATATATTTCATAGTTTTGATGTCTTCACTATTTTTTTTACAATGTAGGAAAAAAGTACTATATATACTATATATATATATATATATATATATATATATATATATATATATATATATATATATATATATATATATATATAGTACCAGTCAAACGTTTGGACACACCTACTCATTCAAGGGTTTTTCTTTATTTTTACTATTTTCTACATTGTGGATGAAATAGCACATATGGAATCATGTAGTATCCAAAAAAGTGTTAAAGAAATCAAAATATATTTTATATTTGAGATTCTTCAAAGTAGCCACCCTTTGCCTTGATGATAGCTTTGCACACTCTTGTGTAGGAGTGTCCAAACTTTTGACTGGTACTGTATATCTCCGATCGAGGCCCCCCAGTTTCAGCCACTTGTGAATTGAGGGGGGCTCAGACTGGCCTCTGCCTGGGGCCTCCAAATCACTAAGTCCGCCCCGGATTACTAGCCATGACCGTGTGTTTCTCCTAAACAGAGGAAGGTGCTGATTCAGCCTTACTCAGAAAGACAGACAGTCTTATGCAATTGAACTGTGAAAGTGGGACACACACTGGCCAGGGATAAGCAGAAAATGGAGAGTTGGCCTCTCAGGATAAGGGCCTTAAACAGAGGGAGAGACTACAGCACTCTCACACACACACACACACACACACACACACACACACACACACACACACACACACACACACACACACACACACACACACACACACACACACACACACACACACACACACACACACACACACACACACACACACACACACACAGGGGATAAGGGAAGGGGATGACAGCAGCCTAATGAACACTGGCCAGAGGACCAACCGATGACAACACATGATTAAATAGAGGGAGGGAGTGAGGGTAGAGGGAGGGAGTGAGGGTAGAGAGTGATGGAGGATACAGAATGCGGGAGGATTGAGAGAGGAGAGAAGAGCGAAATAGAGGTAGAAAGACAGATAGAGATAGAGGGCAGGGGGAGAGAGGGATGGAGGTTGGGGAGGAACAGAGGGTGTGCCAAGACAGATTGAGAGAGCAGAGTGGAAAAGGGGGAGAAAAGAGAGAGAGAGAGAGGAGTTCATTAAAAAAGAGAGGAGCGCCAGAGCGAGGGAAGGTGATTATTCAATCTAAATCTGTATGCGGCTTTCACAGATAAGTAAAATATTGACATTCTCCTTCTGAAAAGAGCAAACATTTTTCAGTTGATAAATAGTACAGTGCTTTTTTCTGTCATTCTGCAAAAAATTGCTTGATTCAGTGCATGAAATGTCCTCAAGAAAAGTCGTTGTTTTTAACCTAATATACTATGACTTCTTTTTACCAGCTATTTTCATTCAGCCATAGAAAGTTGTCAATGACCAGACTTTTGCAAACATAGAAAGAGGAACTGTGTGGTGCTTTTCTGTGGATTTGGGGGCACAAAGTGTCGCAACACTGGTGCCACATTACGAAACCTCCCGCCCCAAAATACAGAAACCAGAAGAGGTAAATATAGGAGAAGGAGAAGGGTGGAACAGGAGCGGTAAATGGAGAGAAGTTCCTCTTTCCAGTGCAGTTTGTTGTGTCCATGTGAGCTTCCCAAATAGAACCCTATTCCCTATGTAGTGCACTTCTTTTGACCAGGACCCATAACCTTTTAGGGCTCCTAGAGATCTAGTCAAAAGTAGTGAACTGCATAAGGGACAGTGGTCATTTGGGAAACTGGCCATGTGTCTTTTCTGTGACAGATGTGTGGAGGATGGCGTGATCAGTGAAGGAGAGAAGGAGAGAAGGAGGGAGGGAGGAGGATGGAGGGGGATGGTCTACTTCTCCTTTAGTTTCTGCAAGCACTGCTCTGGAAGGTCACCATGACAACACACCCAACTGAGGAAGAAGGGGGAAGAAAGAGAGAGAGAGAGAGAGAGAGAGAGAGAGAGAGAGAGAGAGAGAGAGAGAGAGAGAGAGAGAGAGAGAGAGAGAGATAGAGAGAGAGAGAGAGAGAGAGAGAGAGATAGAGATAGAGAGAGAGAGAGAAAGAGAGAGAGAGAAAGAGAGAGAGAGAGAGAGGACAAGGGTTTCTTAGTCACTCTAATTTCAAGGTCTTGCTGACTTGAAGTCAGTCAGATTATTGTTCAACAGGGACAATACCTTGAGCTCAAATACACACACATTGAGATGACTTAAGTCCAGTGAGGCATAACAACAGGAAGTCCGTGCAGTGTTCTAAGAGATTGAGATATTAGCTATTGTGTGTAGGACACTTCACGTTTGCTACCTAGCAAATGTTAGCTTTAAGGTCACAAAAGTTCACTAACTTTCCCCAAATTCCCAGGTTTTCCAGAAATCTCGGTTGGCAGTTTCCCAGATATCCAGGGATTTTTGGAAACCATGTGAATTTTGGGAAAGTTAGTGGAAGTTTGCAACCCTGGTTAGTGTTTTACCTTCACTTAGTGGGTCCCAAATGTCTAATTAGACATGTTCACTATTTAAACATTTAATATGAGGTAGTTTAAGAATAATACATTGTAAACACTTGAGTTTGGGACACCATAACTGAGTGAGTGGTTTCAGTGCTGTGGGATAGAGAGTGAGTAGTTTCAGTACATACTACAGGGTAAGGGTAGTGGGTAGTTTCAGTACATACTACAGGGTAAGGGAAGTGGGTAGTTTCAGTACATACTACAGGGTAAGGGACGTGGGTAGTTTCAGTACATACTACAGGGTAAGGGACGTGGGTAGTTTCAGTACATACTACAGGGTAAGGGAAGTGGGTAGTTTCAGTACATACTACAGGGTAAGGGTAGTGGAGAGTTTCAGTACATACTACAGGGTAAGGGAAGTGGGTAGTTTCAGTACATACTACAGGGTAAGGGTAGTGGAGAGTTTCAGTACATACTACAGGGTAAGGGAAGTGGGTAGTTTCAGTACATACTACAGGGTAAGGGTAGTGGAGAGTTTCAGTACATACTACAGGGTAAGGGAAGTGGGTAGTTTCAGTACATACTACAGGGTAAGGGTAGTGGGTAGTTTCTGTACATACTACAGGGTAAGGGAAGTGGGTAGTTTCAGTACATACTACAGGGTAAGGGAGGTGGGTAGTTTCAGTACATACTACAGGGTAAGGGAAGTGGGTAGTTTCAGTACATACTACAGGGTAAGGGTAGTGGGTAGTTTCAGTACATACTACGGGGTAAGGGACGTGGGTAGTTTCAGTACATACTACAGGGTAAGGGAAGTGGGTAGTTTCAGTACATACTACAAGGTAAGGGTCGTGGGTAGTTTCAGTACATACTACAGGGTAAGGGTAGTGGGTAGTTTCAGTACATACTACAGTGTAAGGCGAGTGGGTAGTTTCAGTACATACTACAGGGTAAGGGTAGTGGGTAGTTTCAGTACATACTACAGTGTAAGGCGAGTGGGTAGTTTCAGTACATACTACAGGGTAAGGGTAGTGGGTAGTTTCAGTACATACTACAGGGTAAGGGTAGTGGGTAGTTTCAGTACATACTACAGGGTAAGGGTCGTGGGTAGTTTCAGTACATACTACAGGGTAAGGGTCGTGGGTAGTTTCAGTACATACTACAGGGTAAGGGTCGTGGGTAGTTTCAGTACATACTACAGGGTAAGGGTCGTGGGTAGTTTCAGTACATACTACAGGGTAAGGGTAGTGGGTAGTTTCAGTACATACTACAGGGTAAGGGGAGTTGGTCAAGTGAGTGAGTAATTCTCTTTGCATGAATGTGTGAATTACAGCTGTGTGCTTCCTGAGGGAGAGGTTAGACTGGGGACAAACACGGGCTGCTGTGTGTTTTCTGAGGGAGAGTTTAGACTGGGGACAAACACGGGCTGCTGTGTGTTTTCTGAGGGAGAGGTTAGACTGGGGACAAACACGGGCAGCTGTGTGTTTTCTGAGGGAGAGGTTAGACCGGGGACAAACACGGGCTGCTGTGTGTTTTCTGAGGGAGAGGTTAGACTGGGGACAAACACGGGCTGCTGTGTGTTTTCTGAGGGAGAGGTTAGACTGGGGACAAACACGGGCAGCTGTGTGTTTTCTGAGGGAGAGGTTAGACTGGGGACAAACACGGCTGCTGTGTGTTTTCTGAGGGAGAGGTTAGACTGGGGAAAAACACAGGCTGCTGTGTGTTTTCTGAGGGAGAGGTTAGACCGGGGACAAACATGTTCTTCATCCCAAATGGCACCTTGTTCCCTACGGTCTTTGGTCAAACGTAGTACACTATATGGGGAATAGGGTGGCATTTGGGACACAGACATCGAGTAGACACCACAGCGACAGGGGAGGCAGAGAGACATCACCAGACTTCCTTAGATATCACCATCACACACACACACACAGACAGACACACAGACACACACACGCCCCTCTAACAGACAACACCGTTGTGGCAGGATGGGTCTCTCCTACGGTGAGAAGGGTGGGTCCTTGTTAGAGTTTCCTCACAATGAATGAGACAAACAGTCAGACAGGGAGATGCACAGACAGACTGATAATATAATATTGACTTAGAATGACATAATGACAGAGAGAGAGGAGGTGAGGAGGGGAGTGAGAGGGAGGAAGAGAGGGGGGGAAGAAGAGGGAGAGACAGAGAGAAAGAGAGCGAGAGAGACACAGAGAGAGAGAGAGAGAGAGAGAGAGAGAGATAGAGAGAGAGAGAGAGAGAGAGAGAGAGAGAGAGAGAGAGAGAGAGAGAGAGAGAGAGAGAGACTGGGAGATAGATATATTTTGATTTGATTTATTAGCATCCCCATTAGCCGACAACAACCGTGACAGCTAGTCTTACAGGGGTCTGACACATAACAAAAAATACATTGTAGACAAAATACTTTACAATTTTCATACATGTAGTAACATGAACATGTAGTGTGTGTGTACATCTATCAGTTCCCCAGACATGTCAGTTCATACACACAACAAGTAGGTCACATGGGGGAGAGGCGACGTGCCGTGAGGTGTTGCTTTATTTGTTTTTTGAAACCAGGTTTGCTGTTCCCGGGCGCTATATAAGATGGAAGGGAGCTCCATGCAGGGGCCAGCTGCAGCTTAACCAGGTCTTTCTTTGCAGCATTTGACCACATGACTGTACAATTATCAAGATAGGATAAAACTAGAGCCTGCAGGACTTGCTTTGTGGAGTGTGGTGTCTAAAAACGCAGAGCATCTCTTTATTACTCACAGACCTCTCCCACATCTTTACAACCATTGAATCTATGCTTTGACCATGACAGTTTACAATCTAAGGTAACACCAAGTAATTTGGTCTCCTCAATTTGTTTAACAGCCACACCAACAACGGCCACCCATTCCAAAACTGACTGCAACTCTTTGTGAAGGGTTTCAGGGACTTCATTAGCTGTGGTTGCTGATGCGTGTATGGTTGAATCATCAGCATATATCAGGGATCATTAACTAGATTCAGCCGCGGGACAATTTTTTATTGAGCGGATGGTCGGGGAGACGGAACATAATTAGAAATAAAATAATTTCCTCAGAAAAGTTGGTGGGCCAAATAAAACCACCCGCGGGCCACATTCGTCTATCTTTTTATCAGCGACGTATCACCCGTGACAACCAGTAACATTTTCAACTTCTGGCCCAGGTCTAACCTGACCCTGACATATTGGGCTTTTCTCATTTGGGCCAAAGTCCGTCCTCCGCGCTCTTTCCTCTCTCCTCTCTTCTCTTTTCTCTCTCCTCTCTCTTTTATCCTCTCTCCTCTCTATTCTATTCTCTCTCTTCTCTCTCCTCTCTCCTTCCTCTCTCCTCTCTTCTCTTTCCTCTCTCCTCTCTTTTATCCTCTCTCCTCTCTATTCTATTCTCTCTCTCATCTCTCCTCTCTCCTCTCTCCTTCCTCTCTCCTCTCTCCTCTCTCCTCTCTCTCCTCTCTCCTCTCTCCTCTCTTCTCTCTCCCCCCCTCTTCTATCCAGTGGAGACTAGCGTGTAGCCTGTTTGACAGACAGATGGCGCCGTAGGGGAGGGCTGCCGTTTTATCAGCTCTCAACCAACCATGCTATTTTATTAGTTTTTTCGGTTCGTAACTTATTTTGTACATAATATTGCTGCTACCGTCTCTTATGATCGAAAAGAGCTTCTGGAAATCAGAATTGTGATTACTCACCTCTAACTGGATGAAGAGTTCTTCTTCAATGAGTCGGGCAGGAGGGATATACTACAGACACCCGAACAGGCCCAGATCCCCGTGATTCACTGGAGAAGGAAACAGAGATTTAGTGGAAAAAGATCTGGGTGCCTTGTGAGGATCAGGCGACGTATATCCTACCAACAGGACATTAAGAACTGTGATATCTTATCTTTCACCGCGTCGTGGCTGAACGACGATATTAAGAACATACAGCTGGCGGGTTATACACTCCATCGGCAGGACAGAACAGCAGCCTCTTGCAAGACAGGTGGGGGCCTATGCATTTATGTGAACAACAGCTGGTGCACGATATCTAAGGAAGTCTCTAGGTTTTACTCGCCTGAGGTAGAATATCTCATGATAAGCTATAGACCACGCTATCTACCTAGAAAGTTTTCAGCTGTATTTTTCGTAGCTGTCTACTTACCACCACAGACCTATGCTGGCACTAAAACCATGCACAATGACCTCTATACCGCAATAAGCCAACAGGAAAACGCTCATCCAGAGGTGGCGCTCCTAGTGGCCAAAGACTTTAACCTCTTACATCTAGACGTTCTGCTAGCGGAACACCTGCTCCAATATCCAATGATGGGCGTGGCGCGAAATACAAATTCCTCTAAAATCCGAAAACTTCAATTTTTCAAACATATGACTATTTTACAGCATTTTAAAGACAAGACTCTCGTTAATCTAACCACACTGTCCGATTTCAAAAAGGCTTTACAGCGAAAGCAAAACATTAGATTATGTCAGCAGAGTACCCAGCCAGAAATAATCAGACACCCATTTTTCAAGCTAGCATATAATGTCACAAAAAACAAAACCACAGCTAAATGCAGCACTAACCTTTGATGATCTTCATCAGATGACAACCCTAGGACATTATGTTATACAATGCATGCATGTTTTGTTCAATCAAGTTCATATTTATATCAAAAACCAGCTTTTTTACATTAGCATGTGACGTTCAGAACTAGCATACCCCCGCAAACCTCCGGTGAATTTACTAAATTACTCACGATAAACGTTCACAAAAAACATAACAATTATTTTAAGAATTATAGATACAGAACTCCTCTATGCACTCGATATGTCCGATTTTAAAATAGCTTTTCGGTGAAAGCACATTTTACAATATTCTCAGTAGATAGCCCGGCATCACAGGGCTAGCTATTTAGACACCCACCAAGTTTAGCCTTCACCAAAATCAGATTTACTATAAGAAAAATGTTATTACCTTTGCTGTCTTCGTCAGAATGCACTCCCAGGACTTCTACTTCAATAACAAATGTTGGTTTGGTCCAAAATAATCCATAGTTATGTTCCAACAGCGGCGTTTTGTTCGTGCGTTCTAGACACTATCCGAATGGTAAATAAGGGTCACGCGCATGGCGCATTTCGTGACAAAAAAATTCTAAATATTCCATTACCGTACTTCGAAGCATGTCAACCGCTGTTTAAAATCATGCAATTTTCTCGTAAAAAAGCGATAATATTCCGACCGGGAGTCGTTGAATCCGTTCAGAGACGATAGAATAAAAACATGGTGTCGTCTCGTGCACGAGCATGAAGCCCTTTGTCCGCTGATAGACCACTTAGCAAAAGCGCTCGTGTGTTTCAGCCAGGGCTTTGAATTACGTCATTCAGCTTTTTCCCGGGCTCTGAGAGCCCATGGGAGCCGTAGGAAGTGTCACGTAACAGCAGAGATCCTTTGTAATGGATAGAGATGACAAAGAATGCCAAGAAATGGTCAGACAGGGTACTTCCTGTACAGAATCTTCTCAGGTTTTGGCCTGCCAAATGAGTTCTGTTATACTCACAGACACCATTCAAACAGTTTTAGAAACTTTGGAGTGTTTTCTATCCAAAGCTAATAATTATATGCATATTCTAGTTTCTGGGCAGGAGTAATAATCAGATTAAATCGGGTACGTTTTTTATCCGGACGTGAAAATACTGCCCCCTATCCATAACAGGTTAATGCAGGGAAACTTAAATCAGTTTTACGTCATTTCTATCAGCATGTTAAATGTGCAACCAGAGGAAAAAAAATTGTACACCACCTTTACTCCACACACGGAGACACATACAAAACTCTCCCTCGCTCTCCATTTGGCAATTCTGATCATAATTCCATCCTCCTGATTCCTGCTAAAAAGCAAAAATCAAAGCAGGAAGCCCCAGGGACTCGGTCATTAAAAAAAGTGGTCAGATGAAGCAGATGCTAAGCTACAGGACTGTTTTGCTAGCACAGACTGGAATATGTTCCGGGATTCTTCCAATGACATTGAGGAGTACACCACATCAGTCACTGGCTTCATCAATAAGTGCATCGAGGACGTCGTCCCCTCAGTGACCGTACCTACATACCTCACCCAGAAGCCATGGATTACAGGCAACATCTGCATTGAGCTAAAGGGTAGAGCTGCCGATTTCAAGGAGCAGGACTCTAACCTGAAGCTTATAAGAAATCCCGCTATGCCCTCCGACGAACCATCAAACAGGCAAAGCATCAATTCAGGCCTAAGATCGAATCGTACTACACCGGCTCCGACGCTCATCAGATGTGGCAGGGCTTGCAAACTGTTACAGACGACAAAGGGAAGCACAGCCAAGAGCTACCCAGTGACACGAGCCTACCAGACGAGCTAAATAACTTCTATGCTCGCTTCGAGGCAAGTAACACTGAAACATGCATGAAAGCATCAGCTGTTCCAATGACTGTGTGATCACGCTCTCCACAGCCGAAGTGAGTAAGACTTTCAAACAGGTCAACTTTCACAAGGCTGCAGGGCTAGACGGATTACCAGGACATGTACTCCGAGCATACGCTGACGATCTCGCAAGTGTCTTCACTGACATTTTCAACCTCTCCCTGTCTGAGTCTGTAATACCAACATGTTTCAAGCAGACCACCATAGTCCCTATGCCCAAGAACACTAAGGTAACCTGCCTAAATGACTACCGACTCGTAGCACTCACGTCTGTAGCCATGAAATGCTTTGAAAGGCTGGTAATGGCTCACATCAACACCATTATCCCAGAAACCCTAGACCCACTCCAATTTGCATACCGCACCAACAGATCCACAGATGATGCAATCTATATTGCACTCCACACTGCCCTTTCCCACCTGGACAAAAGGAACATATATGTGAGCATGCTATTCATTGACTACAGCTCAGCGTTCAACACCATAGTGCCCTCAGAGCTTATCAATAAGCTAAGGACCCTGGGACAAAACACCTCCCACTGCAACTGGATCCTGGACTTCTTGTCGGGCCGCCCCCAGGATGTAAGGGTAGGTACGCTGATGCGCCACGCTGATGCTCAACACGGGGGCCCCTCAGGGGTGGGTGCTCTGCCCCCTACTGTACTCCCTGCTCACTCATGACTGCACGGCCAGGCACAACTCCAACACCATCATTACGTTTGCTGATGACACAACCGACAACGATGAGACAGCCTATAGGGAAGAGGTCAGAGAACTGACCGTCTGGTGCAAGGACAACAACCTCTCCCTCAACGTGATCAAGACGAAGGAGATGATTGTGGACTACAGGAAAAGGAGGACCGAGCACGTCCCCATTCTCATCGACGGGGCTGTAGTGGAGGAGGTTGAGAGCTTCAAGTTCCTTGGCGTCCACATCACCAACAAACTAACATGGTCCAAGCACACCAAGACAGTCGTGAAGAGGGCACGACAAAGCCTATTCCCCTTCAGGAGACTGAAAAGATTTGAAATGGGTCCTCAGATCATCAAACGGTTTAACAGCTGCATCATCGAGAGCATCCCGATGGGTTGCATCACTGCCTGGTATGGCAACTTCTCGGCCTCCGACCACAAGGCACTACAGAGGGTAGAGGTCCTGCAATCCAGGACCTCTATATCAGGCGGTGTCAGAGGAAGGCCATAAAAATTGTCAAAGCCACTCTAGTCATAGACTGTTCTCTCTGCTACCGCACGGCAAGAGATACCGGAGCACCAAGTCTAGGTTCAAGAGGCTTCTAAACAGCTTCTACCCCCAAGCAATAATACTCCTGAACAGCTAATCAAATGGCTACCCAGACTATTTGCATTGCCCCCCCTGGAATGCTGCTACTCTCTGTTTTTATCTATGCATAGTCACTTTAATAACTCTACCTACATGTACATATTACCTCAATTACCTCGACACCGGTGCCCCTGCACATTGACATTGACTCTGTACCGGTACCCCCTGTACATAGCCCTGCCATTGTTATTTACTGTTGCTCTTTAATTATTTCTTATTGTTATCGCTTACTTTTTTTAAAGGTATTTTCTTAAAACTGCATTGTAGGTTAAGGGCTTGTAAATACCGTAATTTCCGGACTATTGAGCGCACCTGAATATAAGTCGCACCCACTAAATTAAAAAATATATATTATTTTTAACATAAATAAGCCGCACATGTCTATAAGCCGCAGGTGCCTACCAGTACATTGAAACAAATTAACTTTACACAGGCTTTAACGAAACATGGCTTGTAACAAAAATAAATAGGCTTTAACGAAACACGGCTTGTAACAAAAAATGTCAAATTAGCAGTAAGCTTTAGTTGTCTTTCCTCACGCTGCTGTTTCCAACGTCTTATCATCGACTCATTAAGACCAAGCTCCCGTGCAGCAGCTCTATTTCCTTTTCCAACAGCCAGATCAATCGCCTTCAACTTGAAAGCTGCATCATATGCATTTCTCCGTGTCTTTGCCATGATGAGGGTGACAAAATGACTACCGTAATCAGAATGATGGGAAGTTTGAGAGTGCTCTATTTAATCTAAACAGTAAACAAAAAAGTTGTTTGACCTTAACCCGTTCGGCAATTTCATTGGTCTAATGAAAGCTTCATGCCGCCAAAAAACTGAGCACGTCACAGAATGTGTTTTTTTGGAGAAAAAATATTTGAAACCGGGAAAAATCCATATATTAGCCGCGTCATTGTTTAAGCCGCGAGGTTCAAAGCGTGGGAACAAAGTTGCGGCTTATAGTCCGGAAATTACGGTAAGCATTTCACTGTAAGGTCTACACCTGCTGTATTAGGCGCATGTGACAAATACAATTTGATTTGATTTGATTTGACAGACAGGTAGACAGGCAGACAGGCAGGCAGGCAGACAGGTAAAACAGACAGACAGACAGACAGACAGACAGACAGACAGACAGACAGACAGACAGACAGACAGACAGACAGACAGACAGACAGACAGACAGACAGACAGACAGACAGACAGACAGACAGACAGACAGACAGACAGTAGAGAAACAGTGTAATGGCTCAGTAATTGTGGGTTGTGTTGTACAGGGGGAGCGAGACAGACTGAGACAGAGATTGACATACTAGACTGTAGTGTGGTTGTGTGCAGGGAACAGAGACAGACAGATATTTACTGTAGTAGGTGGTTGAGGGTTGGGTTTGTGTGTAGGGGAAGAGAAACAGACAGACTAAGAGAGATTGATTGTGGGTGAGACTGAAGATGACACAGACGGAGAGAGAGAGAAAGAGACAAAGAGGGATAGAGAAAGACGGGTGACAGAGAGAGAACCAGAGCAAGAAAGAGCAGACAGCGTGAGAGAGATGGGGAAGAGAGAGAGAGAGAGAGAGAGAGAGAGAGAGAGAGAGAGAGAGAGAGAGAGAGAGAGAGAGAGAGAGAGAGAATTAAATAGCCTCATGGTGACCTCATGGCATGTCATCTTCAGGGAATAAAACATCTGGTCTCCCCAAGAGTCAGACACAGGTCAATATAGGGTGACATCACACGCACGCACGCACGCACGTACAAACACACACACCTCCCCTTTAAGAACTTGTCCTCTCAGTAGTGTGTTAAATGTGGGAGGACTGACTGTTATGTTGAGATATGACAGCACAGTGAGAGGTTGACCATGATTGAGACTGCCAGCTAATAGCACATTCATTTACAACACTAGCAGAGACACAGAACACACACACACACACACACACACACACACACACAATAACACACACAATCCCACGCACATACACACACACAAAGACAATGTAGTTCATTCATAAGACTGTAACAGCATGTGAAACAAGGGACTCTCGCCAAGGTGACAATGGTGAGTGAGACACACACAAACACACGCAGACGCACACAGGCGTGGGTTTTGGGTGTAAGCTTTGGTCACAGTGACCTGCCTGAACAGTGAACTCTGGCTCACCTCATTGGTCGATCTCACCGCAGCCTCTCACACCTATTGCCTATTGGCTGAGACCTAGTGCCTACTGACCAGGGCTGCGCTCATTACTCTAGCCCACACTGGAGATGACAGGCCACACACACACACACACACACACACACACACACACACACACACACACACACACACACACACACACACACACATACACACACACACACACACACACACACACACACACACACACACACACACACACACACACACACATCCATACACACACACACACACACACACACACACAAACACACAAACACAGGCGCACACACACCAGTTAGGTCGCTCAAGATCCACGTTGAGATTAGAGTCCCCAGGACGTCGGGGGATGCCTTCAACACCCGCTACTTGGGGTAATGGTGGGCGCTATTACGTCAGTATGCTTGGGTTTTACCATTTAGAATGAGTGACTAAACTTCATGTTTTAACTCTATCCAAAACCTTAACCTTTACCTTAACCATTCTGAATTATTGCCTAAACGTAACCAGTGGATAAAAAAAGAAAATCCCTATCCCAAAACTTAACCCTGAAGTTAATTTACTGCAGTGGGCTAAATCAGGGTCACACAGAGTGTTTCTTGGTGGTCTTAAACAAATCTACTGAGGAACAAAAGTATACACCTCACACACATGGTTATGGACTTACAGACACCTGTTATCAGGTATGAAGGTAAGACCCAGATGCAGACAACGTCCAATTAACAATGGTTTAATAATCCAACAGGGGCAGGCAATAGACAGGTCAACGGAGAACACAGGTGTAAATACACAGGGGATAATGGGGAAGATGGGCGACACCTGGAAAGGGGGTGGAGACAATACAAAGACAGGTGAAACAGATCAGGGTGTGACATCTGTACTATGTCAGATATAGAGTTGAAATGGATTCAATGTTGAGTTTGCATCCCATTATTACACTTTATATAAATTACAGAAGACCTAAATATAACAAAGCCGTTTGACATAGAAACACCAGACTTTCAGCGGGTTTTTAAAAATAATGTTTATTAATTATGAAATGATGAACATTATTAATAACATTCCACCCATTAGGCATCTAGAGGGTGATTTGGTCATTTCACTGCAGGAAAGGAATTAATGCCTTAACTTAACCTTCTAAATGTGGATGTTTATGGACAAACGTTGGATTCTGCAGTGAGACTGTGAGAGCTTGTTGCAGACACACACACACACACACACACACACACACACACACACACACACACACACACACACACACACACACACACACACACACACACACACACACACACACACACACACACACACAGACATGCACGAGCACACACGGCATGCATGCGTATGAATACACACATGCACACGGACGCGCAGACAAACACACATGGACGCGACACAAAAAGACACACACAGACACACTCAGACCTTGTAGCAGGGGTGTGAAATAAATGTTCTCAAACAACCAGGAAGGCCAGGAGGCGGAAAAACGGCTCTGTTCAAACAGGCATACAGGTGTGTGTACTGTATTCTCTCTCTGTGTGTGCGCGTAGGTGTGTGTGTGTGTGTGTGTGTGTGTGTGTGTGTGTGTGTGTGTGTGTTTGTGTTCTAAGGGCTGAATCGGCACTCTTACAGTACAGAGAGGCACCTTTTGACCCTTCCCCTCCCTTCAAACCCCCATCCTGAAGAGACAGTTACCAACTGGGATGACACTTCTAATAAATCTCCTCAGACTGCTCACCACCCACTTCTCTGACCCACAGCTAAGTACTCTGTCTGTCTGTCTGTCTGTCTGTCTGTCTGTCTGTCTGTCTGTCTGTCTGTCTGTCTGTCTGTCTGTCTGTCTGTCTGTCTGTCTGTCTGTCTGTCTGTCTGTCTGTCTGTCTGTCTGTCTGTCTGTCTGTCTGTCTGTCTGTCTCTTTCACTCTCTCTCTCTCTCTCTCGCTCTCTCTCGCTCTGTACTACATTTTTCCTCTGCTGTTGTAAAGTCAATGTAGTTCACGTTCACTCTCAGCTTCTTTCTCCTATTTAGTGACACTCTCTTTCTCTCTCTTCTTCTCACTCTGCTGAGTTTTGACCAGCCACTCTCTCCTCTTTCTCCCTCCTGTGTCCTTCCCTCTTTCTCTGTCTTTTCTCATCCTGTCATCTGTCCATTCCTGTCATCTATCCATTCCTGTCATCTGTCCTCTGTCTCCATGCTCAGAACATGCCGTCATAGTCAAAGATTAGGATAGGGCCATAACACGATCACAACACACACACACACACACGAACACACACACGCATGCACACATGCATGTGCACACACACACACATATATATATATATATCCACACACACACACACACACACACACACACACACACACACACACACACACACACACACACACACACACACATTGCGTGCGTTACATCATTTCATTAGGTATGAGTGTATGTGCTTGAGTGTGTGTCTGTCAAAGTCAAATAAGGAAAGCCGATACACACGGTCATTATATTAATATAATTCTGGCCTTTATGTTTATATTAAAAATAGCATTCATTAACAATAACAATATACAACAACAATAATTATCATCAGCAACAATAATTACACTTCGGAACCAGAGAATGACACATCCTCCATTTGAAATAAGTTAAGAAATAAAAAACACCATGTTTAAATCATGTACAGTACATACAGTGTTGGATAACATTTCTCTCTCAGAGCCATTCCAAAAAGTTTGACATTGTTTTTCAAAGCATCCCATCCCAAATTCTATTTCTCCCCCAGTGATGGCTGTCTCCACTCCCTTAGCTCAGTGGTTCTCAATCCTGGTTCTAGAGTGCTAGGGCAAAAACAAAAATGTCCACTATTTTGGGTCCCCAGGACCAGGATTGAGAAATACTGCCTTAGCTAGTTTTATTTCTAGCTTGATACCTGGGGT
This sequence comes from Salmo salar, assembly GCF_965601325.2. NCBI lineage: Eukaryota > Metazoa > Chordata > Actinopteri > Salmoniformes > Salmonidae > Salmo > Salmo salar. Next base: position 70,934,060 of record NC_138292.1, read on the forward strand.
AGTGCAGGGGTGACAAACTCACTTCCTGGAGGGCCGAGTGGCTGCGGGGTTTCACTTCTCCCTTGTACTTGATTGATTAATTAAGGTCACTGATTAGTAAGGAAATTCTCTTTAGCTGGTTGTCTAGTTCTTAATTGGACACAAATGAAAGGGGAAATAAGAACAACCAGAAGACCTACAGCCCTCCATGGAACTGATGTTGACAGCCCTGCTCTAGTCTCAGGGTGGGGAAATAAGAACAACCAGAAGACCTACAGCCCTCCATGGAACTGATGTTGACAGCCCTGCTCTAGTCTCAGGGTGGGGAAATAAGAACAACCAGAAGACCTACAGCCCTCCATGGAACTGATGTTGACAGCCCTGCTCTAGTCTCAGGATGGGGAAATAAGAACAACCAGAAGACCTACAGCCCTCCATGGAACTGATGTTGACAGCCCTGCTCTAGTCTCAGGGTGGGGAAATAAGAACAACCAGAAGACCTACAGCCCTCCATGGAACTGATGTTGACAGCCCTGCTCTAGTCTCAGGATGGGGAAATAAGAACAACCAGAAGACCTACAGCCCTCCATGGAACTGATGTTGACAGCCCTGCTCTAGTCTCAGGATGGGGAAGAGAGAGACATAACCACTATGGCACAATGAATGACCTACAGCCCTCAAATTCAAATCTGCACCCTCGAAGCCAGTTCCCCTGCTTTTTTTCATTGTTCCCCACTAACCAGGGACTGATTTATACCTGGGGTGGGTGCAATTCATTATCAGGGAGAACAGAAATGCAGCAGGCTTCGGACCTCGTAGGGTAAGAGTTGAATTCTCCTGATATACAGTAAAATCTCCAGTTCCTTATTGTAACCTGGGTGTTTGACTGTTGAGTCAGTCAACAACGCTACATTGTTGCTTCCGTGTTTGGCAAGACAAAGACAACAGACTTCCCTACAGCTGAAACACACAACTCCCCAGGCTACGTTGAAGAACTACTGAGCAAAGATTCCCTTGAAATATTTCCACCACACATTCCAGGCTATGTTGAAAAGGTTCAAACATCTATCTATCTAACGTCAGGTATAGAGCCAGTGTTGAATGCTGAGTGTCTGTCATCTGAGTAGTCTATGGCCTCCTGGTATGGTGACTATGGTGACGTTTTGCATATGTTCCTTTCTCTGCTCTCCCAGTGCAAAAATGCTATCCTTCAATCTAGGTTTTACAGTTCTATATCTGCTTCTCTCTATCAAAGAGAGAACAACTAGACCTGTTCAACATCTATGCTCTTTTTGCTATGTTTTGCTATGTTTTCACTCTGTTTTCCAGTTCTATACCGGCTTTTCTCTGTAATAGATATAGGACAACTAGAACAGTTCTATTTACATGGTCTCTATGCGCTCCCTCTACTTTTCCCTCTATGTTTTCTAGTTCTATCTGCGCTCCAGTGTGTAACTACTCCAGTGTTTGGATTGGTTGGATCCAGATGAAGACAGAACATTGAAAGATACTGTAGTAGTAATGACATGTTTCTGTGTGTGTGATGTCCTGAGCTTCTCTCTCCAGATCTAAGATCAGCTTCCCCTCCACCAATTCTAACATTAACCATGCTAAACTGACCCAAGATCAGTGTCTAAGGATGCATTCCCCCTACACCGAGCTTCTCCTTTCAGTGCTTCACTATCCATATGTTCTATCAGCCTTTACTCATGTTATTCCCAGTTCCAGTCATATTCCCAGGATAGTTATCCCAGTTACACCAGTCATATTCCCAGGACAGTTATCCCAGTTACACCAGTCATATTCCCAGGACAGTTATCCCAGTTACACCAGTCATATTCCCAGGACAGTTATCCCAGTTACACCAGTCATATTCCCAGGACAGTTATCCCAGTTACACCAGTCATATTCCCAGGACAGTTATCCCAGTTACACCAGTCATATTCCCAGGACAGTTATCCCAGTTACACCAGTCATATTCCCAGGACAGTTATCCCAGTTACACCAGTCATATTCCCAGGACAGTTATCCCAGTTCCAGTCATATTCCCAGGACAGTTATCCCAGTTACACCAGTCATATTCCCAGGACAGTTATCCCAGTTACACCAGTCATATTCCCAGGACAGTTATCCCAGTTACACCAGTCATATTCCCAGGACAGTTATCTCAGTTACACCAGTAGGATAACATTGTTTATCTGAGAACAGTTTCCATAGTCAACCCAGTCCATTCCAGTGAAAATATCCACATCCAAGCTTTGCGTTGTCTCTTAGAAATAGATGGCCTCAAGCACCATTTTGGGCCAATAAGATTTCAGTTTTATTCTCAGCAACCAATCATAGTCAAGCTGTAGAGAGGGGCGTGTTTCATGGCATCTAAATCAACCAATCAATGGCTGTTGCAGCAAGCGATCTAATAATATCCGCCGAACACCCTCCTTAACTGTCCAATCGGTAGCCAGTGTTCAAAGTAGGCGGGGCTAGAAGTATACAAGTCAATGGCTGATGGGAGATGTAGTTTGCTTAGCTCCTTTTTCAAAGGTTACATCACTTTACTTCCAGTGTTAAACATCCAAAACAACCTCCTTTCTAAGGAGAGTCTCTGTCTGAGATTGTCTATTGTCTTGATATTGCGGTTTAAATAAAGCTAGCAGAGTTTTTATAGAAAGATGCTACATAGCGGTCACCAGTCCATTCTGGGGTGCAAAGATTGACACAGCCTGCAGTAATGTCTGTTAGCATAGCCAGCAGTAGAGTCCAGAAGTGCTGCCCAGTCTCCAGTGTCCATCCTGAGGTTCCATAGCCAGGCAGTATCCCTCAGTATTCATTAGGGCACACAACGTTTTAAAAAACAGGAAATTAGGGTTCATTCCATGTTGTGTGTGTGCCCTGTTTCAGTCCGTTTTCTTCCGTTTGGTGCCTAATGAACACGACCCTGGGTGGGCCCGGCAGACACAGTCGACCCAGTTGCCTGTAGAAGAGAGGTAGAGGAGTTAGATAGTCTCTCATTCTCAAGCTTTTCATTCTCTCCCCCGTCCATACTATGTCTGACATTTTAATATCTACACTCTCGATTTATCTTCCTTTCTCTCCCTCTTTCTCTCCCGCTGTCTCCCTCTGTCTTTCTTACCTTTCCATCTGTTGGTCTGCCTCCCCCCTTTCCCCCCCTCCTCCTCCTCCCCCTCCTCCCTCCTCCCTCCTCCCTTACCATCTCTCTCTACATGATCATGATTCGGAGGGCAGCCTTGCTGATGCGGCTCCGATGTTTCCTCCTCCTGCGTCCGCGGGGAAGGGCCGGTCTGAACGGGCCCTGGGGGGGCTTGGGGGGAGGGGACGGGGTGCTGGGGGACCACCCTGGGGCCCTGCTGGAGGACAACGTGGGGGGCACTGGATGAGAGAGAGAGGGGAGAGAGGTGGAAGAGGGAGAGAGATAGAGAGAGAAGAAAGGAAGAGAGAGAGAGAGAGAGAGAGAGAGAGAGAGAGAGAGAGAGAGAGAGAGAGAGATGCATTGTGTTAGATAACATAAAATAGTCAAGGACAGTGTAATGTAATCACCTCTGAGGCGTCTGTAACAATGTCTGTAACTCCCATCACGTTTGCGACCGCTAGGAACCTGTTTTAACAGGAAGCGGAAGTTCAGGTCCCATGTTGCAGGGGGAGGGAAAGAATGACAGGACACATATGCTCATATAATCATACATGTGGTCTAAGACAGTCAGGACCACAAAAGAAAACAGGTCTACTTCCTCTAACAGCCTCTTCCCCTAACGTCAACTCTCACAGGCATACATAGTTACTGACCCACAACATGCACACACACACACACACACACGCACACACACACACACACACACACACACACACACACACACACACACAGCACACAGCACGGCACACATGCACACACACACGTGCCATCTCGTGCACACACGCGCACACACCACACGCTCGCACACTCACACTCACACTCACACACACACACACACACACACACACACACACACACACACACACACACACACACACACACACTCAAATTCCCAAATACCTGGTCTTTGTGTGGTGGTGGTTTGTGTTCGAGACTGACGATGGTGAGGATGATGATGGTCTTGATGAGGAAGATGAGGATGAGGAGGATGATGCTGTTGTTTCTGGCCCAGTTCTCTCTGTAAGAGTTCTAGAAGTTTCTTCCTGCTCTCCTCCTCTGTGACAGAGTCACCCTGATTGGTCAACTCTGAGCCTCTGTGTTTGTGATTGGTCGACTCTGAGTGTCTTTGTTCCTGATTGGACAGCTCTGTCTGGCTGTGTCGCTCTTTGTCGTCCTCCTTTCTGTGATTGTTCACTTCTGTCGCTGCCTGTCTCTGACTGGTGACCTCTGTATCCTTTAGTGCGTCTCTATTGGCCACCTCTGTGCTTGAGTCATTATCATCGGTCGGTTCTGTGTTGCTGTGGACCAGTTCTGGTTTGTGATTGGCTGGTTGTTTTGTGTCAGGTGGACCGCTGCTGTCGGATTGGGGAGCGTTGTGTTTGTATTGAGTCCTGAGCGCTGGCTCTTGACTGTATGGTTGGTACTGTTGTTGCTGATGTTGTTGATGTTGCTGTTGTTGATGTTGTTGTTGTTGATATTGTTGCTGTTGTTGTAGATATTGTTGTTGTTGGTAGTACTGTTGTAGTTGTTGCTGTCTTCCTATCTCCTGTGTCCTCTCTGTGTTATCAATGTGTTGCCTCTCTCCTGTGTTGGGCTGTGTGTCAGTGTGTGTGCGGTGGGGTGTTTGTGACCCTCTCTCCTCCCCTCTCCCCCCCTCATACCCACTGCCATGCCCTATAGGGAGCTCAGAAGAGGGACCCGTCTGTGTGTGTGTGTCTGTGTGTGTCCCTACCTGCATCCCTGCCCCTGCCATTGGGTGTGTTTGTGTGTGTGTCCCTGCGAGTGTGTGTCTCCCAGGCCCAGTCCCCACCAGAGTGTGTGTCCGTGGCTGTGTGAGTGACAGGGTGTACTTGTTCTGCCACTGTCTCTCCAGCTGCCCCCTGTCATCCACATGGAACCTCTGATTGGCCTTCATGTCGTCATGGCGATGGAGGTCTTCCTTGGAGAGGGAGGGAGGTTTGGGGGTGAGTCGGGGGGAAGGAGGGGGGAGGGAGGTGGACCTGGCTGCAGCTGTGGCCGAGGGGTGTGTCTGGCAGCGGCAGGAGGCGTGGTCTTCCACTGAGATCACCGCCTTGTCGTAGTGGGGTCTCTTATCAATGTACTGAATCCTTGTTACCTGGGGGGTGAAAGGTCGCTTGTAAATCTGATGAGGTGATATGCCTACTGGACATATCCATGAATGTTTATATATAGGCCTACATATGTCAGTGTAGCTTAGACTAGGTGTGTATAATTTGTATAGGTATATCCATGTATACAGGTGTATATGTACCTGTAGATAGTGTATATTGGTGTATATGTACCTGTAGATAGTGTATACAGGTGTATATGTACCTGTAGATAGTGTATATTGGTGTATATGTACCTGTAGATAGTGTATATTGGTGTATATGTACCTGTAGATAGTGTGTATAGGCGTACATGTACCTGTAGATAGTGTATATAGGTGTATATGTACCTGTAGATAGTGCATATAGGTGTATATGTACCTGTAGATAGTGTATATGAACCTGTAGATAGTGTATATAGGTGTATATGTACCTGTAGATAGTGTATATAGGTGTATATGTACCTGTAGATAGTGTATATTGGTGTATATGTCCCTGTAGATAGTGTATATGTCCCTGTAGATAATGTATATAGGTGTATATGTACCTGTAGATAGTGTATATGAATCTGTAGACAGTGTATATAGGTGTATGTGTACCTGTAGATAGTGTATATAGGTGTATGTGTACCTGTCGATAGCATCGGGGTATATATATACCTGTAGATAGTGTATATAGGTGTATATGTACCTGTAGATAGTGTATATAGGTGTAAGTGTACCTGTAGATCGTGTATATAGGTGTAAGTGTACCTGTAGATAGTGTATATAGGTGTAAGTGTACCTGTAGATAGTGTATACTGTGTAAGTGTGGGGACACACTGCAGTAGGCGGTAATGTGTGTACACTTTTAGAAAAAAAGGGTTCCAAAGAGGTTCTTCAGCTGTCCCCATAGGAGAACCTTTTTTGGTTCCAGTAGTTGTTCAAAGGGTTCTCCTATGGTTGTAGATAGCATCGGGGTATATATATACCTTGAGATAGTGTATATAGGTGTATGTATACCTGTAGATAGCATCGGGGTGTATATATACCTGTAGATAGTGTATATAGGTGTATGTATACCTGTAGATAGCATCGGGGTATATATATACCTGTAGATAGTGTATATAGGTGTATGTATACCTGTAGATAGAATCGGGGTGTATATATACCTGTAGATAGTGTATATAGGTATATATATACCTGTAGATAGTGTATATAGGTGTATGTATACCTGTAGATAGCATCGGGGTGTATATATACCTGTAGATAGTGTATATAGGTATATATATACCTGTAGATAGTGTATATAGGTGTATGTATACCTGTAGATAGCATCGGGGTGTATATATACCTGTAGATAGTGTATATAGGTGTATATGTACCTGTAGATAGTGTATATAGGTGTATGTATACCTGTAGATAGCATCGGGGTGTATATATACCTGTAGATAGTGTATATAGGTATATATATACCTGTAGATAGTGTATATAGGTATATATATACCTGTAGATAGTGTATATAGGTGATATGATATACCTGTAGATAGTGTATATCGGGGTGTATATATACCTGTAGATAGTGTATATAGGTATATATATACCTGTAGATAGTGTATATAGGTGTATGTATACCTGTAGATAGCATCGGGGTGTATATATACCTGTAGATATCGTGTCTGAGTCACCATGGGGACGCACTGTAGCATTCTGGTGTTACAGCAGCCAGAGCAGCGCTGCACCTCCACACACGGCGGCCACAACAGGAAGTTGGCGTTGCGTCGGTCAAGCATGGCTCTGGTGACCTCCATGACCTCTGTCCTGACCTTACACACCGCCTGCTGGGCTGGCTGGGCATCTACTGGGGGAGGAGGGGAGGGAGGGAGAGAGGGGGAGGATGTTAGACTACATCATGACCTCTGTCCTGACCTGTACACTTTCAGAAAAAATAGTTCCAAACGGGTCCCCATAGGAGAACACTTTTTTGGTTCCTGTAGAACATGTAGAACCCTTTTGGATTCCATGTAGAACCCTCTGTAGAAAGGGTTCTACCTGGAACCCAAAAGGTTTCTACCAAGAATAAAAAGTGTTCTTCAAAGGGTACTCCTATGGGGACAGCCGAAGAACCATTTAAGGTTCTAGATGGCACCTTGTTTTCTAAGAGTCTACAACACCTGCTGGGTCTTCGCTGGAGAGAGATTATAGTTATTATTCTTAAATGAATGTGTTCCTTGAATTGAATTCAAATCGCGGGAGACAGATAGAGATGGAGGTGGGAAGAAATATATAGAGAGAGAGAAACACAGAGAGAGAGAGCGAGAGAGAGACAGAAGGACAGGTACAGTAGACAGACTAACCTAGGTTTCTCCTGTATCTTCCATGGGTGTCATTTGAATGAATCTCATTGGCCGATGGTTCATCTGGCTCCACCTCTAAAAGCAAGAAAAGAAGGAGAGAAAGAGAGGGAAGGAAGAAGAGAACACAGGAATGTTAAGTCATTCAGTCAACCACCTGCATTCAACCATCTTTTCTCTGTTCTATTGTGTAAAGTGTGTATTGTGAAAGTAACTTCTGTCAATGAATCATTGTATGCATGGCTTTCTATGAAGTCCTCTTCGCTTGCTGATTACTGTCATTTTGACTAATGGTAAGAGTCTGAGTGTGTTAGTCTGGGTCGGAGAGATAATCATTGTTCACCACACAAAGGAAATGTTTTTTTTTCTAAAACAATCACAGTCTATTTATTGCTGCAATATGTCTGAGCTGTCGGGAATGTGTATAACTGGAGATATGAGTGTTTAAATATAGTGGTGTGTGTGTGTGTGTGTGTGTGTGTGTGTGTGTGTGTGTGTGTGTGTGTGTGTGTGTGTGTGTGTGTGTGTGTGTGTGTGTGTGTGTGTTCCGAAGGCGTCATATCTTGCCGTGTTAGGCATAATGGTCTATAACTAACTAATAAATGTCTGTGTTTGTGTCTGAAAAAATGTTTATGATATAGAACAGATATTGCATTGTGCCTTATTGTATTTCCAGTCAACATTTCTGTAGTCTAGACTATTCTCTTTTCTTTCTCTCAAATAGCTATTCTTTCCTAACCGTGATGCAATCTTTCCCTTTCTCTTTTCCCTCTATAGACGAGAATGGGCCTGTCTAAAACCCCCACAACCACATGTTAACCTGGCTTTGATCTGTCTCACTATATGGCTATTAGTGGGAAAGATAAGTGTCTGTCAGTCAAACTGTCTATGTATTGTATGTCTAGAACTGTGTGTGTGTGTGTGTGTGTGTGTGTGTGTGTGTGTGTGTGTGTGTGTGTGTGTGTGTGTGTGTGTGTGTGTGTGTGTGTGTGTGTGTGTGTGTGTGTGTGTGTGTGTGTGTGTATCTAAGGTCAGAGAAGAACTGGCTAAACATAGTTGGCCTTTGTGTGTGTGTGTGTAGGGTGTGGTACGGTGATCACACACACACACAAACACACATGGCCTTGTCTTGTGTCTGAGTCTCTCTCTAATAGTCTAACTCTGTAACTCTGGTTAAGGTCTCTAATAGTCTAACTCTGTAACTCTGGTTAAGGTCTCTAATAGTCTAACTCTGTAACTCTGGGTAAGGTCTCTAATAGTCTAACTCTGTAACTCTGGTTAAGGTCTCTAATAGTCTAACTCTGTAACTCTGGTTAAGGTCTCTAATAGTCTAACTCTGTAACTCTGGTTAAGGTCTCTAATAGTCTAACTCTGTAACTCTGGTTAAGGTCTCTAATAGTCTAACTCTGTAACTCTGGTTAAGGTCTCTAATAGTCTAACTCTGTAACTCTGGTTAAGGTCTCTAATAGTCTAACTCTGTAACTCTGGTTAAGGTCTCTAATAGTCTAACTCTGTAACTCTGGTTAAGGTCTCTAATAGTCTAACTCTGTAACTCTGGTTAAGGTCTCTAATAGTCTAACTCTGTAACTCTGGTTAAGGTCTCTAATAGTCTAACTCTGTAACTCTGGTTAAGGTCTCTAATAGTCTAACTCTGTAACTCTGGTTAAGGTCTCTAATAGTCTAACTCTGTAACTCTGGTTAAGGTCTCTAATAGTCTAACTCTCTAACTCTGGTTAAGGTCTCTAATAGTCTAACTCTGTAACTCTGGTTAAGGTCTCTAATAGTCTAACTCTGTAACTCTGGTTAAGGTCTCTAATAGTCTAACTCTGTAACTCTGGTTAAGGTCTCTAATAGTCTAACTCTGTAACTCTGGTTAAGGTCTCTAATAGTCTAACTCTGTAGCTCTGGTTAAGGTCTCTAATAGTCTAACTCTGTAACTCTGGTTACGGTCTCTAATAGTCTAACTCTCTAACTCTGGTTAAGGTCTCTAATAGTCTAACTCTGTAACTCTGGTTAAAGTCTCTAATAGTCTAACTCTGTAACTCTGGTTAAGGTCTCTAATAGTCTAACTCTGTAACTCTGGTTAAGGTCTCTAATAGTCTAACTCTGTAACTCTGGTTACGGTCTCTAATAGTCTAACTCTGTAACTCTGGTTAAGGTCTCTAATAGTCTAACTCTGTAACTCTGGTTAAAGTCTCTCTCTAATAGTCTGTCTCTGGTCAAGGTCAGTAACATTGTATTGTCCCTGCTGGCTCTCTCTCTGGGCCGGCCTCTCCACTGCTGCTGCAGCTTTCCCATGTAAATATTGCCATAACCAGTCAGCACACACACACACACACACACGCACGCACATACGCACACACACACACACTTGCACACACACGGACACAGAAGCATACACACGCAAACACACCCTCCGCTACATTCCTATCGTGCCAACCCTGCTGGGCCACACCTGCATGCTCGCCTCCTCCCCATCTCTCCTGTTATTACTGCTATTATAAGAGTGTGTGTACGTGTGTGTGTGTGTGTGTGTGTGTGTGTGTGTGTGTGTGTGTGTGTGTGTGTGAACATGTGTGTGTGTGTGCAGACTGTTTATGACCATATTTCTATGGGATAGCAGCAGCAGCAGTGAGGTAGGCCCAGAGAGCCTGTGTATTAAAGGCTATAGGAGGGCAGTTTTACCCTGGGAGTCAGTCTCTTGCTCCAGCAGCTGTTGCAGGTCCTCTATAGAAGAGATAGGACTGGTTCTCACCAGCTCTACTAACGATGGTGGGAGAGGATCTCCCTGGGAGAGAGAGAGAGAGAAAGAGAGAGAAAGAGAGGGTGAGAGAGGGTGAGGGGGGTGGGAAGAGGAGGAGAGGGGGGGAGGGGGGGAGAGGGGGGAGAGAGGAGGGATGAGAGAGAGAGAGAGGAGGGGAGGGGGTGGGAGGAGAGAGAGAGAAAAAGGAGGGGAGGGGGTGGGAGGAGAGAGAATGAGGGGAGGAGGAGTGATGGGGGAAAGATGGGTGGAGGGGGGGTGGGTGGAGAGAGAGAGGAGGAAGAAAAATATAAAAGGTTAATATCATCCTTCTTCGTCTCCTTCCATTCCACCACCACCAGGCATCATGGTCTCTTTGTCTCATCCAGTTTCACTTCCTTCTAAAGAGGAAGTGCCTTACTGTTGTCATTGTTGTTTGTTGTTGCTGTTTATCCTCTCTGTCTGTGTGTTTACCCCCAAACACTGCTGTTGTTCCCCCTGTAACCCCTGGAGAACAGAAACTAACTCTTCCTCTGGTCGTCTCTTGTTTTCTCCTCTCTTCTTCCTCTTCTTCGGTCTGTCTGTCTGTCTGTCTGTCTGTCTGTCTGTCTGTCTGTCTGTCTGTCTGTCTGTCTGTCTGTCTGTCTGTCTGTCTGTCTGTCTGTCTGTCTGTCTGTCTGTCTGTCTGTCTGTCTGTCTGTCTGTCTGTCTGTCTGTCTGTCTGTCTGTCTGTCTGTCTCTCTATCTTAGTTACTGTCTGACTTGTATTACTTTAACTGTCAACAAAGTAACCTTCAGTATCCAACAGCACACACACACAGGGAGAGATGGCGAGATAGAGAGAGACACTTGTGTCTATATTGCTAGGGGCAATCCTCTTATACAGTATGCCTCTCTATCTTGTCTCAGAATGACTCCTAGTCACTTCTCAATATCTCCCACAGCACAGTAGAATGGAGCCTTAGAGTTATGTGTGGGAGTGTGTGTTCCTCTGAACAGTTACTGTCATGTGCTTGGAGGACTACAACAAATAGTACATCACCCCAGCAACTGTGCTCACACAAATAGACAAACAAACATATCCCATACGTACTGGTTTCACCATCTCACTGTATTTGTGTATAGTATGTGTTAGGACCTCTCTCTCTCTCTCTCTCTCTCTCTCTCTCTCTCTCTCTCTCTCTCTCTCTCTCTCTCTCTCTCTCTCTCTCTCTCTCTCTCTCTCTCTCTCTCTCTCGGGTGAGTGGCCTGGACACCTGGTTGAGTTTCACAAGCCTCTGACTGACCCAGTTGCTAATGTAGGACTCACAGGCAGTGTCTCTCAATGCAGCGTGTCTGCTGAATAGCCCAGAAACACTTTTCCATTTACAAGTTGACATGGTGTCATTACATTGACAGTGTAGCGAAAAATAACTACACCTCACCCCAGAGTTCACATAACATCACTGTGTGCTACCTGTTGCTACTAAACAGACAGGCTGCGTCCCAAATGGCACCCTATTCCCTATTTAGTGCACTACTTTAGACCAGGACCTATCGGGCTCTGGTCAAAAATAGTGCACTATATACAGTAGGGAATACGGAGCAATTTCAGACACAGCCTGTGTCTAAATGAGAGTAAAAACAGACCAGGAAATTGCTAGTTAAACATTACAGAGTCTAATGGCTGTCCTTTTCTGAAGACTTAAAAAAAAGACCAGCATTGGAAAATTGCCTAATAATAGAAATACTCTTAGAAAAAAGGGTTCGGCTGTAGGTGAATGCTTTTTGGTTCCAGGTAGAACCCTTTTTGGTTCCAGGTAGAACCCTTTTTGGTTCCGGGTAGAAGTATTTTGGGCTCCATGTAGCACCATCTGTGGAAAGAGTTCTACATGGAACTCAAAAAGGTTCTACCTGAAACCAAAAAGGGTTATTCAAAGAGTTCTCGTTTTAGGTTCTGGATAGCACCTTTTTTTCTAAGAGTGTACTTCTGCAGAAAAGCTAGATCATTCTGAAAGGAATGATTCAGTCACTTCCTCCAGGGATCGTTCACGCCAAAACCAAAGATATTTCAAAAATGGGTTCAGACCTCATAACGTGGTCTAACGTTGAGGTGGAACGACATCCCAAGACATGTAGTGCAGATCCAACTACAGCCCTACAGAGGCCCAGATAAACGGGACTAAAAGAAGGAAGTTAGCTGGTGTCTATGTTTCCCATTGGTTTAGGATAGAGTCCTATAGCTGTCACTTTAAGGGGCTCCACTGTCTCTTGGTGTTGATTCATGACCCATAATCCTGACATGACGTTTCCTACACACGGGTCAGATGGTCCGGCATCATATGCCAGTACATCTAACACTGTTTTAAGACTGACTGTCAGGGGGGGGGGGGGGGGGGGGGGGGCGGGGGGGGGGGGGGGGGGGGGGGGGGGGGTGTGTGTGTGTGTGTGTGTGTGTGTGTGTGTGTGTGTGTGTGTGTGTTCAGGGGCCCTACAGAGGGGAAGCCCAGGGGTTCATGGGAAGACAGAACGTGTGGAATGTCAGAGGAGAAAGGTGAGGTGTAATGGAAAGGAATTATGGGGCCAGCTGACTGATGACACACACACACATACACACACACACACACTGGTCACAAGAGCGCAAACTTACTTGACTCACAATCATACTGTCGAAAGACCCCCCCCCCCCACACACTCCATACATCCATACATGCACAGGAACATATGATGACCAGCCAACAAACTAAACAGCCATGTACATCCTGGCCTCGATCCCCTACACTTGGCACAGACACACAGACCAACACAGAAACGCACACACACACCTGTGCTGCAGCCCCACAAACATACTGAGCGGATTCCTGCTGTCGGTGAGAAACGGAGGGGAGGATGATGGATAGAGAGATCAAATGAAACGGGGAAGAGAAGAGAGGAGATGGGGATTTACAGAGATATCTCCTTACCTGCTCTCACGTCAACCTATTCATCTAACTGAGAGAAGAGAGAGAGAGAGAGAGAGAGAGAGAGAGAGAGAGAGAGAGAGAGAGAGAGAGAGAGAGAGAGAGAGAGAGAGAGAGAGAGAGAGAGGAATACAGGGAGGTGGCATTCTGAAATAGATGGAATGAAATAAACTAATAATCAAATAGTTCCTATTA